>NW_025353407.1:0-9171 GCF_016433145.1 Gracilinanus agilis
ACTCAGCTGACATCACAGGGCAGGGACACCATCAGTGCCTAACAACAAGCTCCAAGGGATTCAGAGGATGCAAATGAGGGGGAAGAGGCACCATTTTCCACCTGGTCAGTTCCCTTCCAGGGAGGAGAACTCTGTCTTGGGAAAGAGACAGTGTCCTCAACAAAGGCACTGAGGATTCCTGTCAGATGGCCCAGGAAGGGGACAGCCAGAGTCTTCTCTCGGGTCACATTTTTTAAATGAGGCTGTCAAGCTTCTTGGGAACCAAAGAAGGGAGAAAAATAGAATTTCTGAATGACCTAAAGCTGATCTTTCAAAACAATTTCTTAAAATGTAAAGAGGGCATTTAAAAAAAAATTCTGAGTTCCAAATTCTCTCCCCACTTCCTAAGACAGAAAGCAATCTTATCTAGATCTGATGTTTGCCATAGTGTAAAATCCTTTTTCCATATTTGTCATTTTGTGGGAAAGATCTCAAAGGAAGAAAAATGAGAAGAAGCAGCAGGAGGAGGAGGAGGAAGAGAACATGAAATAGAGTGGGTTCAGCTCTACAAGCAGACTCATCAGTGTTTCTCTAGAGGGAGCTGACTTTTGCCATCATAAGTCTCTGGGATTGTCTTCAATGGCGGTATTGCTGAGAATAACCAGGTCTTTCAGAGTTCCATGTCAGAAAATATTGCTCTTGTGCTTTACAAAGTTCTTCTGGTTCTAGTCACTTTGCTTTGCATTAGTTCATGCAAATCTTTCCAGATTTTTCTGAAATCTGCCTGCTCATCATTTCTCACAGCTCAGTAATATCACATAACTATCATATACCCACAATTTGTTCAGCCATTCCTCAATAGATGGGCAACCCTCAATTTCTAATCCTCAGAGACCACAAAAAAGCCCCAATAAATAAGTTTAAGAACAGAATAAGACTCAGAAAAAGAAAACAATCCAGGAATTAAAGAAGCAGTTAAAGGAAATGAGGAAGGAAAAGGAACAGGAAGAATTTAAAATTTTTGCATTGCAAACAGCTAGGAACCAAGAATATAAGCAAAATGACAATTATTCCACACAAAAGAAATCCTTTAACAAAGTCCCAAGATGTTTCCTCTGCCACAAGGCTGGACATTTAATCAGACAATGCAGATTTAGGAAACAAATAGAGTTTTCCAAAGACAGAACACTTACCTACCCAAAAAAGACCTTTGTGAACAGTAAGTGGGCTGACAAACCACAAAAGTCAGAAGCCTGCTGCAAACCTGACTGTAAATCTAACCCAAATAAGCTATCTTTGGAAGAAATGGAGAGCTATTTGAAACTGGGAGCCAGGCTGAGAATGCAATGAAGGTTAACCATTAATACATCTGATTCAAAGAGCAAGAGTGCATAGAGAGAGAGAGCAAGGAGCTGGAGAGACAGAAACAGAATGAGGCTAATATTTTACTGATAGCTAGAGATGATGGGAATCAATACACCAGACTAGAAGCAAAAAAAGAAAGTCCGCTGCTGAGGGAAACATGAAAAATTAACTGAGTCAGTTACAGAGAGAAATTTATGAGGAGATGGGAGAAATTTATGAGGAAAAAAATTCTCTTGTGGAAAACATTGAGTTGCCACAGACTTCAATGGAAGGAGTGGGACAGAATGGCAAGGGACTAGCCAGAAGTGGAAGCTTAAAGCTAGCTAGCCAAAAAGTGAAAGACTTTATTGGAGGTAGTGGGTTAAACACTAAGCTGAATGAAGTGAAAAACTCAAGGGAACGAATGAACAACATAGTCAACCCCAGAGAGCAGTGTTTTACCAGAGAGAAGAATGTTACTTTGTTAATGTTGACCCCAGATAACGAAAAGGGAAGCCAAAAAGAAACTCAATTTCAAGCTCCAAAGCCTAATTCAAAAACCTCCCAAACACACACAGGCAACACTGTATTCTGTCTTAACCCCGAAGCTCAAAGTTTCAAACCTAGAAACAATGTACAAAGTCTCCCTGATTTAAACCCGCCAGCCAAGAGAAAATTTCTTACAACGAGGTATGACTGCAAGCCTCGGAACTGTCAAAGGCTGAGGGAGACAGACAACCTCTCTTGGAACACAGATAACATCCAAACTAACCCAAACCTAGGGCTGAGATATCCCGGATTGGGGAAAGGGTAGAATACCACATCCAGTTCTTTTCCTGGAACCATGAAAGGTGACACAAAAAGCTCTAGTTAGGGGAGAAAAATGATCAGTTTCAAACTGCTGTTGCAAGGCTGCCATGTTTGTCTGTTTCTCAAGATTCCATTCTAGGCAGAGAAATACAGCAGCAAGGGGGAGGGGCAGAATCAAAGCTCACAGGAAGTGTACATGGGGGCAGCCATTTTACAGGAAGTATCCTTTCCAGATTACTGTATATCTCCTAATAGGGAAGCATTAGAATCTGAGACCATTACTATAAAGCCACAAGTAAAAGAGAATCATGTACTGTCTTTGCATAATAACATCAATAAGAAGCCATTAATTAATATAAAAATAAAAGGAGAATTGATTCAAGGCCTTATTGATACAGGAGCAGACCCAAGCACCTTGAAACATCTTCCTAGGGATTGTGAGAACAGTGCAAGTAAAGGAAGCATCTGGGACAGGGGTCAGCAACCTTTATGGCCATGAGAGCCATAAACACCACATTTTTTAAAATGTAATTTCATGAGAGCCGTACAGTGCTCACAGTGCCGCTCTTGTAACAGCACCTGAAAAAAAATTGACTTTATGGTTCCTGCAGAAAGAACCATATCTGACCCTCAAAAGAGCCAGATATGGCTCAAGAGCCATACGTTGCCGACCCCTGATCTGGGATAACCCAAACTGCACCAAAATTCAAGCTAAAAATGGTGAAGCTGAGCCCCATAGAATTTGAACATCAATTCTTGTTTTAACAATCGTGTCCCAATAATTTAATAGGGAGGGACATCCTATGCAAATTAGCAGCCACAATTCATTGTGAGCCAAATGGTGAGATCTATTTGCATCTCCCTAAAAGATCATTGAAGCATCATCCCAACCTGTGCTTAGATAGGATATCAAATGACTCTAGTATATTACTACTGGAACAAGATACCATCTACAAAATTCCAGATACACTACCCAAAGAGGTCTGGGCCACCAATTCTTCAGACGTGGGTAGAATCCTATCTGCTAAGCCAATCAAAATTAAAGTGAAAGGGAGAATACCACCACCTAGGGTTCCTCAATTCAAATTAAGCAAAGAAGCTGTGGCTGGAATAAAACCAATTATCCAAAGACTATTAGATCAAGGGATATTGGTATATGGATTCTCAGAATTTAATACTCCCATCTTGCCCATAAAAAAGGCAAAGTTAGATGCTGAAGGGAACACCCAGTGGAGAATGGTTCAGAATCTACAGGCAATAAATTCTTACATGGAACAAACTCATGCTATAGTTCCAAGTCCATCTGAGATAATTGCAGAAATTCCATCAAATGCAAAGTGGTTTACTGTAGTGGATCTGGCCAGCGCCTATTTTAGCATTATAATCCACAACAACAGTCAAAAGCTATTTGCATTCTCAAGGGAGTGCAAAACCATCTTATGGAGTTGCCTGCCACAAGGATACATAAACAGTGCAAGTATCTTTTGCCAAATACTACAAAAAGATCTAGAATCCATTTCTTTCACTGCCAGCAAAATGGTGCATTATGTAGATGACATACTACTCATGTCACCAACGGGAGATATCTGTCAAAGAGACAGCATATATTTAATAGAGGAACTGTATAAAAGAGGACATAAAATTTCCAAAAATAAAATCCAGTAGGTCAGAAATAGAATCAAGTTTTTGGGATTCATATTACAGGATGGCACTAGAAGCATATCCCAAAGAAGAATATATGACATACAGAAATTAAGCTTACCTAAGACCAAGAAGCAATTAAGAGCAATCATAGGCATGAGTAGCTTCTGCAGATAGTGGATCCCAGACTATTCGATCATAGCCAAACCATTGACTGAGTTAACCAGGAAAGACATCAAGGAACCACTGAAGCTAACAAGGGAACACAAACATGCTATAGAAAAATTAAAAACAGCAATATTGTCCTCTCCTGCTTTAGGCATTCCTGACCACAACAAACCATTTCATCTCTTTATCCATGAGGATAAAGGAATTGCCTGTGCAGTGCTCATGCAATATTTAGGTAGTAACCTAAGACATTGCTTATTACAGTTCAATCTCAATCCAGTTATGCAAGGGATGGTTTCCTGTCTAAAGATTATCGCTATGGCAGCTCTAATGGTTAGGAAAAGTTCAAAGCTAGTCCTGGGAGGGAAGCTGAGATTGTATTCCCAGCACCAACTTGAAACCACACTGAGGAATGCAAATCTGCAAGCTTTCACATCACAATGGCTCTCCCAGTACCAAGCAATCTTACTAACAAATGAGAACTTGACTTTCCATAGATTTAAGACCATTAACCCAGCAACTCTTATCCCTGAGTTACCATTAGAAGGGGATAGCCTTCACAGTTGCAGTGAAACACTAGAGATTGTGCAAAAGACCAGAGAGGACTTATCAGACATTGCCATGGTCCAAGCCGACCTCACACTCTTCTGTGATGCCTTGAGTTACCAATTTGATAGGTAGAGATTTTCAGGAGCTGCAGTTACAACCCAAAAGTGGTTTTCAGCACTTCAGCCAAACATCTCAGCTCAAGGGGCAGAAATTATAGCATTAACACGTGCACTCCAGACTGCTGAAAGCAAAGCCGTGAATATTGTTATGGACTCAAAATATGCCTTTGGTGTTGTACATGCATCAGGGGAGATCTGGAAAAATAGGGGTTTCATGAATTCACATGAGAAAGTGATAGCAGGAGACTAATCAGTGAATTATTGCAAGCCATGCAATTATGATCCCAACTTTCTGTGATGCACTGCCAAGCACATCAAAAAATCGTGAGGCCAGTACAATTAGGCAATTACTACACAGATATAAGTGCGAAATTTGCAGCTAGATTTGGACCTAAGGCAATATTTCACTTATCTTTAGTAGACAAAGACCAATTACAAGAAGCTTACTCACAAAAGGAAGTGAAATATTGGCAAGAAAATCTTGGAGCCAATCTGGTAAAGAGAGTGTGGATGTCCTTCTTGGGAAGACCATTTTTGCCAAAATTACTGCACCACACAGCTTGTACAGCAATTCACGAAAGGGGACATTATGGAGTTCTTGGGATGGTAGATGTAATTCGAAAGAGCTGGATCGCTCTTGGCATAACAACAAAAGGCAAAAGAGTATGTGACAATTGCAGTGTCTGCCTGCAGTACAATCAAGCCATAACAAAAACAAAAGTTTTGGGGGTGAAACCATTGCCATACGCACCCTTTGAATGTCTGCAAATAGATTATGTCACAATACCAAGATGTCAAAATTATCGATACATATTTGTGATAGTGGACAAACTAACCAAATGGCCAGAAGCATTCCCAGTCAGACAGAATAATGCAGCGTTCATAGCAAAAATCCTACTGAGAGAGATAATTCCCAGATTCTCTATTCCTGAAGTTATCTCGTTTGACTCTGGTAGTCACTTTGCAAACTCCATTCTTAAGCAAGTCTACCAAATGTTAGGAATCGAGAGACAGCTAAGTTCCATTTACAGACCTCAGTCATCGGGGGCTGTGGAACGTACCAACCAGAGTCTCGAAACTATGATCGGGAAGCTATGCACAGAAAATCATCGTAAATGGCCAGATGTCTTACCCATGACACTTTTCCATCTAAGAAGCCAACCCCATAGTGAAACTCATTTATCACCTTTTGAACTGTTATATGGGCAAGTTCCATGGATTGGGAAAGCACCACAAGACACCAATTACCTATCACACCTTGGGATAGAGTGCAAAATCTTTGAATATATCACTCTATTAAAAGAAAGACTGGAAGAATTGCAGAAATTGTCGTTGATCCAACAAAGAGTTCCACTAGACTTTAGCCTACATGATTACAAGCTTGGAGACACAATTTATATCAGAAACTTCACAAGAAGATCAGTGTTAGAACCAAAATGGAACGGTCCACATGAAATAATATTAGTTACACCTACATCTGTAAAAATCAAAGGGAAAGATGCCTGGTATATTACACGCATATCAAGTCCTCAGGGAAGTCAAGACCTCATTCAGAAATTCCACCAAAAAGCATTTCCACAGAGCCTGAACATCTAGATACAGAATCTGACTTTGAAATAGAGACTAAGAACTTAAAACCAAAGCCTCAAACACAAAAAGACCAAGACACAGATACAGAGATAAATGAAACCCAAGATCACACAGACAGCCAAGACACAGACCAACATCGGGAGCAAGACACTCAAAGCACTGAATTAGACTACACAAATGCCTCAAACACACATGAAAATCAACAATTAGAAAGCCTATCAACACAAGAACTCAGCAGTGGTGAAGATGAATGAACATTACACCAACAACATCAAAAGCAAATGCAAAAACACAAAAATCTCATAAGAAGAAAATTTTGTGGCAACACAAAATTTAACACAACACTCCACAATCACACACTGGTTCTTGATCCAGGGAACCTCTTCAAGCATGTCGAGAACTGGCAATATGTGTATCCAACAAAGGGCATCAGGATCAGCACAAGGACAACACAAGAGACATGACACAAAGACTACACAAGGACGAGAACTGTGACAACACCTATGTGACTTGGACAATATCACTGGAAGAATCACGATAGCAAGAAGATCAGCCGAACAGGATTAAGTTTGAATGGTGCAAGATTTACACATTCAGACACAAATAAAAAAGCAAATGCACACAGTAGAATGCATGCAACAGAACACAGGCTAATTAAGAAAGATTCTGGAAGAAGAAGGTGAGTATAAACCAAATAGCATGTGCAAGGCCATAGAAAGTCACATCACGTGTACATAGTGTAAATAGATGTAAATAGGTTTGAGTACAAAGTACAGTGGCCATAATAAACAAGAGAAATCAAATTGCTTGTAAGGTCAAAAAGTAGTCATACTACTTTCACAGGAACATCACATGAGAAACCTTGTACATATGTACTGTATTGCTACTAACCAATAATGAATAGCTTACTAACCCGCAGGGAGAGGATAGTGAAAGGGAAATTCAATTCCAGCTAGCATAGGGACAGTGTAAAATAGTTATGAATGTTCAAATAGAACAATCAATAGGAAATGTCAAACAGACATTGTATAGAGTAGGTTAGTTAGCAATGAAACTAATAAACTAACACATTAACAATAGTTTAAGGTAATTACTTATACACACTAATCTTCCTAATACTAGATTAGGGCCCAGAGTATAAAAATGTTAGAATTCTGTGTATGAGGAATGTTCATTTTTAAATTCAGCATTAGAAAACATAAGATAGCTTGTTGCAAGAATTGCATTTACTTAGTAAGAAGCAACATAGATAGCTACTAATAAATTTGTTGTAGTGATTACATGTCATACTTTATGTTCAAATATCAAAACTTATGCAAAGCAATGTATTCAAACCCCATACTCTCCCAGAAATCTATCCCAATCCTTGTCCTTAGCATAGGATAAGCATAGATAGACTAGGACATTATTTAAGATAGGATATATTATTTTGGGAAGGGTAGTTAGTGGGATAGGAATACATAAGCTTAGTCAAGCATAGAGTAGGAATCCATCAATGAAGATCAGCAGGAAATTTACAGGTTGAAATTTCCATAACAAAACAGCATTTATGTTAAAATCATTAATCTGGGATAAGATGGATACTACCTTGACCGACAGGGATGGCAGTAGAGAGTTTGGAATGTTCCCAGGTGCTGTGAGCCAGGGGCAAACATCAGTTGGTCCCCACCCTATATATACCCCCTAAGAACTACAGTTGGGAGTCTCAGATCTCTGAACAGGGACTTGAGCAAACCTTTGGGGATCAAGAACTGGGCAGAGGGAGGTGGAAAGGGTGGTTGAAGGGTGGAAAGGTTCCACCTGAACCTGAACTTATATCCTTGTTTGACTGAGAGGGCTAGTGAGCCATCAATATCATTGGTAGGAGAGCTGAGAGAATACACAAACCATCATTCATATCTACATCAGTAGCCTCCCTATTCTCTGGCTTGGCTGTGGCCAGATCTAGTCAGAGATAGAGAGAGAGTGAAGACCTCAAGCCTCGAACAGCCTAGCAGTCTCAAGTCCTGATCATCAATTAGCTTATAGTCAAATCTAGCAATAGGGTCCCCAATCCCCAGTCCTACTACCTTGTTATCCTTTCCCCACTAAGAGATAACATAGTGATTCAACAGAAAGTACCTTCCTGAGTGGTCATTCTATCTCAGCCCTCAGGAAGGGAGGATTAATTACCCAGTCAGATGTCAACCTTTTCCAAAGCCAATCAATAACCCATTATCAAACAATTCAACCTCAGGTCCGGCCTAGAGAGGTTAACCATCTACCTAACCTCTCAAGGGGTCCCAACATGAGCAGCTGTTAAAGGAGACACTGACAGGTTTAACCAACCAAACCTGTCAGGGAGAAGATGGATAAATTACAGTAACAACTAGTGTGAGAGGAGTAGGTGCTCCTCCTTCACCAACTGCACTTGGCTTAGGCCTTGGGCTCTGATCCCTCCTTCATCCATACTATCCCTAAGATTCACATACCAGCCATCCTGTAATATCTAGAAGGGAGATCTATAGGGAATAGTAATAGCAAGAGAGAAGATATAGAAAAAGAGAAAAAAAAAGACCTGACCGCAAAGCTAGAGATCACATCATAGACACAGCATATATACGTATATCTCTAGATTCCATCCTCCATTCTTTTAATACAGGTCCCTTCCCTCCATCTCTGACCTCTTTGGGCTACAGACCCAGTCAGTGGTGGTGTTTCTGGGTGAAATAGTGAGGAGAGTTTCATTGGCCATTGGGCATAGTTCCCGGTGGCTCTCCAGTGTGGCTGATGAGGGTCACAGTTCCACCACCACTGTAAGAGTATCCCACTTTCCTCCCCTGCCCTCCACCATTAATCCTTTGCCTTTGGGCAATCTGCCCTCCCAATCTGAGAGTGGGGGAGGGTCTCAGGGTTGTAGGCCTTTGCATTTCCCTAATCAATAGTGATTTGGAGCATTTCTTCCAAGGACTCTCCATTGCTTCCCACCTGG
>NW_025353408.1:0-5364 GCF_016433145.1 Gracilinanus agilis
GAGAAACAGAGAGGCAGAGACAGAGAGAAACAGGGGGGGAGGGAGGGAGGAAGAGAAAGAGAAAGGGAGGGAGGGGGAGAGAGAGAGAAAGAGAGAGACAGATAGAGAGACACTGAAGTTTCATCGTGATCATTTGGGGGATAATAACTATTTAGCTCATGATCTGAGCCCCCATTGAATATAGTATTTTCTTGTGAGACCATACCTAGAACAGATAAATCCAAGAACAGAACCATTTCCCTACAGAAATAACAAGGAAGAGAATTAGAAGGTAAAATATTCTTTGCCTCTGTACAGAAAGGAATTAATTTTCCTACACTATGAAAGGAGTTATACGCTAATTCCTTTTTAGTACTTGTGAATCTTTAATCTAGTGAAAAAGCAGATTATTCCAGAACTCAAGACTTCTAGAGTTTTTCAGCCACTTAGAACATGGTACCATTTGACTCTTAGAGCATCTTTTCCAGGTCTCCTTTGCCAAAGCCCCCAGAATCACTGCAATGCCCATATTCCCAATGGCCCAGAAACACCAGTAAGGTTGGAGGGCACCGTCCCTACTCTCGCCTCTCATTTCTGCTTGGGCTATTCTCTCCTCTGCAGCATGGCGAGTTTACAACTTCCCACATTTGTTGAGCCTTCTCACCCATCAGAACCCTTCTCTGGTGAGGTCATCCTACTTCAAGCTTCTACCTGGCTCTCTGAGAGATGCTGTTTTGTAGGAAATTGAATCCCGAGAAGATAGCGCTTACCAAGATGAAACATTTTGTAGGCCTTAAGGTGCCATATAAATGTTAATGATGGTGATCATAGGATCATAGATTGAGAGCTGGTAGGGACCTTCGAGGTCATCTAGCCCAAGTCTCTCATTTTATGGATGAGGAACTAAGCAAGGGAGGGTTAGTAATGGGCTCACGGCCATAAGTCCATAAGTGTATGAAGTGGGTTCTGAAGCGAGATCTTCCTGGCCCCGAGCCCAGCACTGCCTTCCTTGAGGATGATGGAAATGATGAATACTGCAGATGTGGAAACAAATCCAAAGAGCCCGAGACACCTCCCAGCCCCGTCTCCATAATGGAATGTTGATATTTTTGAAAAGAAGCTTCCAGCGGCCACCAGGTTTTTGAAATGAATGGTCAGATGAATAGAATAAAGTGAGCCAGAGTTCAGGGGAAAAACTTGATTCCCCAAGTTTCACATCAACGACCCACACACGCTGCCTAATTCCACAGTTGACTTAGATCTGAAACTTTAGCAAGTCATTGGAGATGTAAGATATGTGTCTGTGTCTACACAAGACATAATATGGCCACAGTAGTTTAAATGTGGCTTGGGGGTGGTATGGATAGACGCAATCTGACCCATCTGACCCAAAGGTGTCCGAACACCCAAAGGTAAGTGGCATTCGCTCCTCTTCTCACCTAGATATCTCCAAGAGGGCAATAAGCCAGCTTTATTTCTATCTGCCTACATTCAATATGGCTGGCCTCCGGGTACAAGACTCATTCAGGCCAATAGCCTTTAATTTATATTCACCAGTTTGTTTTCAACCCACTAAATTATAAATACACAAAAGATCATCACAAAAAGAAAGTAAATTCATTTATCCAAATAAACAGGAAACCAATCAGAGAAGTTAAATCAGAATAAACCAGAAAATACAGAAGAGCAAGCGAGCTCTTTCCTGGGAATGACTTCTCCAAAGTCTCTGGAGAAGCGCCCTGGAAATAAGAGACATGCCACATGCCGAGTAGCCAGCTTTCCTTACAACGCCTACGACTTTCAGAGTCATTCTCTTCTTTTTCCCTCTAGTCTGTCTTGAACCACATTTGTCTTTCTCCCAATATTTTTTTCCAAGTCAGCCCATCCAGTAGGTCATCACTGTTGTCAGTATTCTCTCCATCAAACCATAGAGGAACAATTTCTGAATTGATTATCAGAGACACTGGGGAACAATTGAAAGAGTGCAGGCACACATTGAAGGACTTAAGTTCGAGTTTTGGCTCTACTACTCTTGCTCTTTTTGATCCTGGGCAAGTCACCTAACCTGTATGGAAAATGATGAGGTTGAACTAGAGAGCCTCGAGGATCCAGTGACTTTTTTGCTATTCTTGTTTCTTTTTCCAGATGCTGGTATTTAAATAGATGTTCCCTTTTATAACTAGAATTCTCTCATTTATGTTTTCTAGGTCTTATACTAGTATATGGGGTCTTTTATATGTGTCTCAAGGTCTAGGTATGTGGAGGACGGGTATATCAAGGGACTCTTGCCTTACAAGGACCTAATTTCATTGAGAGGCAGTTGCTGATATTTTGCAGGGACTTTTGTTTTTGCAGGGAGGTCAGATTCTCTCCCTGGCTCTGCCCCTTTGAGTAATCTCTAAAAATATAATTTAAGTATGGCTCATGCCTATTATGCCCTCAAATGTGGGTAAAAGGGTCCCTAAGCACAAAGGTACTCAATGAGTGTCAAATATAGGGTTGCCTTTTATTTCCTCCATTACAGAAAATGCATAAGATATAAAAGGCATGTGTGAACATGTGTGAACAAATATCAGAAACAGAATCCATCTAACATTTCCCATTACGCTCATTATCCTCTCCCAGGAAAGTAGAGACCATTTGTGGTGCTTATGAATAGATTTTTTACATTCACTTGGGACCTTCACTGTCTGAGAAGCTCCCAGCAATTATCATACTAGGGGTGGCAAGATCTACATCTCCTGGACAGCTGGGCAAGACATTCTTTAGTCTCTCAGCTATAGAATAATCATGGTAATCCTATTTTCCTCCAAGACACCTCTAATTGACAAAAGGATTCAAGAACTCAGTGCCTGGAGGGCAGCTGGGTGGAGGAAAGGGTTAAAAAAATAGTACATGAAGTAACTGTCAGAACTGGAAAGATCCATGAGCCATTGACTCATGGGAGCTATTAAGGTCATTAAAAGAGCAAAGGGAGGAAGAGGGGAGAGAGAAAAAGAAGGGAAAAAGAGAAAAAGAGAGGGGAGGAGAGGAGAAAAGAGGGGAGAGAGAGAAAGAAGAAGAGAGAGAAAAGGAGAGAGACAAAGCAAGAGAGGATGAGAGGAGAGAGGAGAGGGGAGGGGAGGGAGGGGAGAAGAGGGGAAAGAAAGACCCAGTAGATTTGTGGGATACTTTACTGATGGTTTCTTTCTGAGCTCAAATTCCATAAGTAATGACTACTCCTTGAGACTGTTCATTGAACCAGTTCTGACTCCAGTGAATTAACCATCCTGCCATTTGGCCCACATGTTTCTCCATTTTCTTTGATACCTTGAGAGATTATGAAGTGCTTTGCTAAAATCTCAGCAAATGCTTTCTGAAGCATTCTCCGGTTCTACCAGTTTATTAAAAGAAGAAGAAGAAAAAGAAGAAATAAGACCTTAAGCTCTAGACAAAGAATTCCTGAAATAAATGTTCTTTCTTATTAAGGAGCACCTGGTGGCAAGGCAAAACTATCTTCTGCCTAGAGATATTTGCTCCTGTTGTCCCACAATCTTCTACTAAGACCAAGTTATAGAGGAGCTGCTCTGGGAAATATGATGGCGTACAAGACTTGCAGTCAGGAAGACCCGAGTATGCATTGGTCTAGACAACCTCTGAGGACCCTTCCAACTCGAAGACTCCGTCACTTTATGACTCCCTCATTATCCTTTGCCTCATCTGTCTTTCCAACTTAGCCCTTGCAGACGATTTGCCCTCCCCATGGCTTGGTTCATTTCTTTGTTTGTTTCTAGTCATATCTCTCTGATGTTTTTATTCCGTTTCGCCTGCATAATTCTTCCTTCATCGAGTTCGGCCACCTCTTTGGGCCAGCTTTGTGTCTCTCAGCTGCCCTTTGGGTGACCTGCCATCTTAACTGCATAGAAATGTTATGAGTAAAAGTGAGGTCATATTTGTAAAAGCCCTTTCAGTTCTCCAGGTGGAAAGAAAAGAGTTCTAGAAATGCGGAGTAGTTAAATGCCCTTCTCCCAGCCTGGAAAAAGGAGACGAATTTGACCAGTTCTGACTCTTGTCTCTGTCTGTCAGTCTCTGTCTCTTGTCTCTCATTTTTGTCTCTCTGTCTCTGTCTCTTTTTCTGTCTCTCATCTGTGTCTCTTTTTCTCTCTATCTCTGTCTCTGTCTATCTCTCTGTCTCTGTTGCTCTGTCTGTCTCTCTGTCTGTCTCTGTCTATCTCTGTCTGTCTCTGTCTATCTCTGTCTGTCTCTGTCTCTGTCTCTCTCTGTCTCTGTCTTCTCTCCCCCCCACATGTATGTATGTGCGTAATCATGCCACATAATGAATGAACAAATGAAAAAGAATGTAAGTGCTTATTATGTACCACAGACTATGCTAGGTACTATAAATACAAATACAAAAATGTGAAAGTAATGTCATGAAAATCTAGATAACATTTTGTCCCTCCTAGCAGACAGTAAATGCCCTGAGAACAGGGCATTTGTCATTTTTTTTTTTAAACCCTTACTGTGTATTGGTTCCAAGGCAGAAGAATGGTCAGGGCTAGGCAATGGGGGTTAAGGGACTTGCCCAGGGTCACACATTTAGTATTGATTCTTTTTCTTTCTTTTTTGTTTTTCTTTTTATTTTTATACCCTCATCTTCTATCTCAGAATCAATACTATGTATTGGCTCCAAGGCAGAAGAGTGGTAAGGGCTGGGCAATGGGGGTTAAGGGACTTGTTCAGGGTCACACAGCTAGAAAGTATCGGAGGTTAGATTTGAACCCAGGACCTCCTTCACTGAGCTACATGTCCCAAGCATATGTTATATTAAAAAAATCTTCATTTCCCAAGGGAGCACAGGACTTTGCAACTAGCTGGTATTAAGCTCTATTTAGTAAATAATTGTTAAATGAATTTTAAAGGTGTCTGTTTCTAAGCCTTGGACTTTGGCTTTTTGGTTCTTTGCTTTTCATTCTGGGTGTGTGTGGGAATGACTGTGATATGCATATTTGTCTTCACTACAGTAGGTGAATTCATTCATTCGACAAACATTTAATAGACATTAATGGTGGTGTTGTCTGTGACGGACCACTGTGGCTGCCTGGGCCACACCATTGGCATATAGATCATGCAGGATCCTGCCAGAATGTGAAGGCCTCTTCTAAGCAGGCTGGGCACAGCCTAGTGATGCCAGGCCACAGGGCAAGAATTCCAGGGAATTCCACAGCGGCCGCTCCTTCTTCTTCCTTGAAAATTGTAAAAAGCTCAACATACCTTTGCAGGTGATAGAACAAGTACCCTACTGTCTACTGGTTGAGACCCTTCTTCTGACAGGGGAAAGAAAGGAAGAAGAAGAAGAAGAAGAAGAAGAAGAAGAAGAAGAAGAAGAAGAAGAAGAAGAAGAAG
>NW_025353409.1:0-5163 GCF_016433145.1 Gracilinanus agilis
CACAACAGTATTCCATCACCAACAGATACCACAATTTGTTCAGCCATTCCCCAATTGATGGTCATACCCTTGTTTTCCAGTTTTTTGCCACCACAAAGAGTGAGGCTATAAATATTTTTGTACATGTCTTTTTCCGTATGATCTCTTTTGGGTACAAACCCAGCAATGGTATGACTGGATCAAAGGGCAGGCATTCTTTAAGCACTCTTTGGACATAGTTCTAAATTGTCATCCAGAATGGTTGGATTAATTCACCAAAGTTTTATTATGCTACAATCTCTCTCAGAGTTTTACTGGCTTCACCTTCAAAATGGGACAAATAAATAAAAAAGAGAGTCGCTAATCTTTAACACATTGTCAAGCATTTAAGTTTTGTGACTGCATGGTTTAAGTGAGAAGGGTGTTAGCAGGAGAGGGGAAGAGTAAGCATTTTGTGAAAAATGTAAGATTCAGCATGTACTGTCATATTGAAAATGAGATTGTGACAATGGAATTCTATACTAGGAGGACAGAGAAGAGATAAGAATAGTCTCTGTGAAGTGAATCACAAAATACTTCTGGATTAATTTTTCCTGTCCGCGCTACCTCTATCTCAGGTGACTGAACTTGTAAACAATGAAAAATGGAATTGACAAATTCAAAAAATGCTGTTTTGAGAAGAACCACTTAAGATGGTTTACTATTATTTTTTTTGTAATTTAATAGAGGCTTATGGACACTGATGTCCTATTGTTAGGATAAAGATAGTAACAAGTACTCAAAGTGATACTATATAAATCTTAGCACACACAAATGTATATAGTAGGATAGCAACACTGCATCATTATCTCATGCTCCATATTCTTGGAAAGAAGATAAGTTTAATAATGCTTTTAGGTTTATATGAAGTACCATTAGTAATTATATAGCATCAATAAAAAAGTTATTTAAAAATATATTTTAAACATCTGCATGAATGAGACTATGGTTAGCTCTGGTATAAATATATTAAAACAAGACTTTGCACTTTGCACTCATGGGGTTCAACATGATACATGATGGAACATAATATTGTGAGTCAAAAATGTAAATTTCCATATTAACACAAGATATACAAAATATAAATGAGAGATAATTTCAGAGGAATGGATACTTTGAGACATATCAATTATGTGAAGGTGAATAATGCATAAAAATATTAGAAATATAGGATGCATCTACTGGGAAAACTGAAAAACAATAAGGCAGAAACCAGACATAGACCAATATCTTACACCATTCACTAGGATAAATTCAAAATGAGTACTTGGTGCAGAAATAAAGGGTAACACCATAAAGAAATTAAAGGAATGTGAAAAAAGTTGTCCTAAAAGACTTAGAGAGAAGGGAAGAATTTATGACCTACTGAGACATAGATAACACTACCAAAAATGGGTAATTTTGATTATGTTAAATTTAAAAGGTTTTGTACAAAAAAATGCAACTAAGTTTAGAAGTGAAACAACAAATCAAAAAAAAATTAGAAAGTATATCACGAAACCCTCACTTCTCAAATATTTAGATAATTGAGTTTAAGAATTTATTTACATATAAGATTTATAAGACTATAAAGTATTAATCCAATTTTAAAATAGTCAATGAATATGAACAGGCATTTCTCAGAGGAAGAAATTAAAATTATCCATAGTCATTTGAAATAAATGATACAAATCATTATTGATAAGAAAAATGCAAATCAAATCAACTCTGAGAATCTACCTTGCATCTATCAAATTGGCTGGCCTGCAAAAAGGAAAATGATAAATGTTAGGAGAAATATGAGAATATGAGAAAACTGGGGCACTGATACACTACTGGAAGAATTGATAACTGATGCATATTTTCTATAGAGCAATACGGTCCCAGGCTCAAGGCCCATGAAACTATTTATGTGCTTTGACTCAGCAATACCATTATTTGGTTCTTCCAAAGAGATCAGAGATAAGGGAAAAATACCTATCTGTACAAAATTATTTTAGCAACTCCTTTTGTAGTGTCAAAAATTGATAACTGGGGGGCTATCCATCACTTGGGGAATGGATGATGAAGTCATAGTATATATTTGTAATAGAATACTCTTATGCCATGAAAAATGATGAATAAGATTATTTCAGAAAACTCTGCAAATACAGGAACTGAGGCAAAGTGAAGTGACCAGAATCAGGAGAACAAGGAATACAGTAAAGAAATATTATGCGATGATCGACCACAGGATGAAAACATTATCAGCAAAGCAATGATGAAAAATGCTATCAACAGCCAAAGAAGACACTGTTGGAGTTTGTATGCAAATCAAAGAATCTTGTTTAAAACTTTATTTCTTTAATGATGTTTATCATATGTATGATACGTGTCGTTTATCATGATATGAGCAAAATGCATATATATATTACACGAAAGTATTGATATTACCTATATTAGACTACTTTCCACTTTGTGGAAGAGGGTGGGAGGGAGGGAGAAAATTTGAATCATAAAATATCTGAAAACAATTGTTAAAAATGGTTAAAAAAAGAATAAATAAAATAATTAATTTTAAAATAATATTAAGATAATATAATTGAATATTATCTTGCCTTAAAAAGAGATAAACGAAATGGTTACAAAAAACCTGGAAAGACTTATATGAAGTGATACAAAACTTAGAGAGCAGAACCAAGAAAACTTTGTACACAGTAACAAAATTATGGTGATCAAATGTGAATGGCTTAACTCTTAACAAGACAAGGATGTAGACTCTCCCCAAGGGATTCATGATGAAAAAGGATACCTATCACCATAGAAGGAACAAATGTAGATCAAAATATACTTCATTTTATTTTCTCCATGAATTTTTCTGTAACATATGGGCAATATGTGGCTTGATTCACAACATGATAAACAGGGAAATATATAATAATATATGTACAATCTATATCATATTTCTTGCTTTTCTTAGGGAAAAGGATGATTCAGGAAAGAAGAGGGAAAAGAATGAGATATAGATTTTTGGACATAGCCAATGTGATCATTTTATTGGATAAGTATATTTATTATTGTGTTAATAAATATTTTAACAAATCACGTGTTATATTATTATATTACATTTTATATTACATATAGAATGTTATTCAGCAAAACAAAGAAATGAGGAAAGGAATAGTTTGTAAACAGCCAAGTAGAGTTTATATTTGAAAATATTATAAAAGTCCCCTGAAGTTAATTGAGGAGAAAGTGACATTACCATACCTATATTTTAGAAAAATCACCTTGTCATTTATGTGGAGAATGGGAAGGATTGGATAAGAAGATGAAAGCAAAGGTTAATGCAGTAATTTAGACATAAGGTGTTGAGTGTCTGCCTTAGGGAGGTGAATGTGTGAATAGTGAGAAGAGCACCCAGGATAAAAAGAAGTTCTGAAGGTAAAAATAACAAGACTAGACATATTAAATATGAGGAGTGACTAAGTGATGAGTTGAAAAGGATACTAAAATTGTGAGTTCATGCAACATGGGGAAGACATAACTCCTTTGACAGCAATAGGGAAGTTTGGAAGAGGAATGAGTTAAGAATTGTAAAAGGGAATTCTTAATCACTCTAATTTAACTCTAATTAAACCATAGAGATGTGTAAAGATATACCATCCTACAGTGAAAGGAAATAGAAACCAGAGAGACAGGAAGTGATGTAAGAAGGGAATAGGAAAAGTCAGCACAAGGACTGAGAGGGGATTTGGGGTTTTTTGACCTTTTTCAGTTGGAGGGTGGTTGGTCCTTGGTAGTTGGTCATTGAGGGTTGGTTGCTAGTGGTGTGTGTTTGTGTTACTTGGTAGTTGAGAGATATATATTGATTTTGCCTGGTGAGCTGAGCTGAAGGGTGATCAGCTGGACTTTCTTTATAGGCAGTTATAGGTAGTTGTAGGATAGTTAGTTAGGTGTTAGGCAATTTCTTTCTCTACCTCTTTTCTATATTTCTCTCCTTTACTATATTCATTTTACTATATTATTTTGCTATCTATATTTTAATAAAACTAAATTGTTAACTGTTAAAAGCTGCTAGAAGTTTTCTTTTCTCTGGCTTAAAGGGATAATATTAATTTACAACTCTACTATATTATCATTAAAACTTGTGATTAAAAGCTTCTCTCTTATTTTGTCAAAATTCCTAATTTAACCCTTACAGTATGAAATGTAATTATTTCATTTTTGAGCCTATTGATTTTGAGATATCTGCAAGAAATACAATTTGAAATGTTGAAATGATGGTGATGTAGGGTTCTGACTCAGAAAAGATAATATGGCTAGTATTAGAACTGGAAAGAGGAAGTAAGGTACAAAAGGATACAGGCTGGAAATTGTGTGGCTCATGGATGGAACTCAAAAGGAGAGGATTCCAAAAGTGTTAAGGAAGAATAAAAGCAGAGGACTTGAAGCTGAGAGAGAGCTGAGCTCCCTTTTTGTTGGGAACATGGAGGGAGAACTTCCTGGAGTGGTTAATGGACTTTCCCTGAGAGGAGAAATTGACCTGATGGTGGATCCCTTGGCCCACCTTTCCAGCTTCTGGACTTATCTCCTCCTCTGTTCCTGCCTGTTGATATTGCTTTTTGGTTCCTCATCTGAAGATAATATACAGTTGTGTTCCTGAGAAGAAGCCAGCTTTAATCCAGACTGTCATCTATCTGTATCTACTGAGACTTATAAGCTTTGCCTGTAAGGTTTTGAGTGACCCCAACATTCAATCACCATCCTAATTCAGCAAACCTGAACCCTATTGCCTTTATCAAAGACTATTTTGGAGTGTCCATTAGTCAGGATAACTAGTCAAGATTTTTTGGGGCACAGACTGAGAGGTTAAGGTATAACTAGCAGCAAATCACAAAAGACAGATCCATGAGAATCCCTTTTTTGGTGGGAGGAGTATTTAAAGGTTATAGAGTTAAGGATTGCCTTGGCCCTCCATGCGAATCCCTTTCCTTGTTTCTATATCTTCTTAAACATTTTTGTTAATATACTACATGAGTCAGATTGCATTATTGTGTATCCAGGTCTGAAGGCAGCCATTTTGGCCTGTCAGCCTGAGACACATAGAGACATTGGACTTTTCAACTTACCAGCTTTAGAAGTGGTCACACCCATTTCTTTCACTATATATATATATATATATAT
>NW_025353410.1:0-3457 GCF_016433145.1 Gracilinanus agilis
GGAAGAAAAAATCCTGCAGTAGATAAGGTCCAGAGATTCTAGAAGCAGCCTATTACCTAACAAAGAGACCTGCCCCATCTTTAATCCTTTTCACATCTATGTGCAAATTCAAGCCCAGCTAAGGAGGAGTTAACTCTTAATCCAGTGAAAATGACTCAAACCTATGTATTCAGGAAACTGCTTCAGCTGACAGAAGGGATGAGCCAACTCTTTCAGAAGTGGCTGTGCTTGGGAGGAGGAACCCTGGTTGCTGTAGCTTTCTGAAAGGTATGCATTCTGTACAATGTTACAGCTGCACACCCTGCCTCCTGCCTCCATTTAATCTACTCACAGAGATCTCAGCAGGGTGGAATTTGGACTGATGGGTTTTCCCTTCACCCACTTTTTTTTTTTTAAACACAACCCAACACACAAAAGGCATAAATCTAACACATTAAGCTGAATATTTAAATACAACTGGTCTTATTGTAGAATTTTATAATAATGAACTGGACTTTGAACCCAGGAAAAAGTTGGCACCCAGGCAACAAACTGAATGGTAGGCACTGTTAGAACATATAAAACAATTCTTCAAGCATCAGAAAAATTCAGAAAATAAGAATTAAATTAAAATTTTCATTTAATGATAAAACCAGTGGAAATGTGTGTTGTCCATGGGTGGGGAAAATGCGGGGGGTGAAGGGGAAAGTAGGAGCATGAATCATGTAACCATGTTAAAAATGAATATTAATAAATGTTTAAAATTTTAAAAAAATAAACATTATTGATTGATAAAAAAAATTTTCATTTAAGTTGCTTGTATTTTATTGTATTAAGAACCCAATGCCAATTTCCCAGTGTATACACCCTGGAAGCTTTCCTTTACTAATAAAGTATTTTTTCTAGCTGTTTCTTCAAATTCTGCATTTTTCAGGATGATTTTACTGCCCACCTTAATAACCAAACTTACCTAAGTAAATTTCTGCGCTGAAATTCATTCTCATTTTCAAAAATTAACTACCATAGTTCAAACAGGATTGCTCTTTCCCTTTATTCTATTAGCCATTAAATTTTCCCCTTACTTTTGTATTACTACTCACTTATCCATTCCCTCTTAAGATGTCTATATACAGAGTACTAAAACTAAGACTTCGATTGCCATGTGCCTTATTCAATTTCTGATTATATACTTGTTCAACTCCATAACTAGGGTCTGTGCTGATACTGAAAAGGAAAGAAAAAAGCTGTGGCAGAGCTGGAAAAAAAATTAAAGAACCCAAATTCCAATGTAAAGTTAGAAGCCAGTCCTTCAGTTCTGCCTCACCCCCATTTCCTCCACTTTTTAGGATTAGGAAGTACCACACAACTAAGTATAAACTCAGATTTGAGGACAATATCATGGGCCTTAAACCCCTAGCTTTTGATATACACAATTATTGGCTGAAAGGGGAAAGAGAGAGCAGCCCTGGTGAAGCAGAGAATTTAAGATCAGGGAACAAGGACATGAGTTCAGAATGCTACTCTTCTACTTATTTCCTCTGGAATTTAGGACAAATCATTTAATTTTTCTGAACTTCAGTTTCTTTGTCTGTAAAATGAGGGGGTAAATTCTAGGAATATCAAGTTTTTCTTTTACTTCTAAATATAAACCTATATTTCTTTAGTTATTATTTAATCCTTGAGTTCTAAAGGAAAATACAGATGGGAACCTTTTCCTTGTCCTAAACTCATGGATTAGACAAATAACTATCCTAATGATGTTCTCTTATCAGTTTAGATATCACCATCACCTTTGACAGCAACAAATAGAGCATCAACCAAGGTCATTGTAATTTGGAAGATATGATACTTGCCCCTCAAAAGCTTCTAATCTAGTTCTTTTATACGACCTAGACATCAATTTGTGACACACATGAATAGATTTAAGGACAAGATGTATTACAAATTAAGATTTCCCATAGAAAAGTTGTCAAAGAACATGTGCATACAGTTTTCAGAAGAATTGCCAAGTGCTAATGACCTTGAAAAAAATGCTCTAAATCACTAATTAAATGAATGCAAATAAAAACAATTCAGAGATGTCACCTCATATCCAGAAAAATTGGCAAAGATAATATATTATGGAAATAAAATTACAGGATTATGAGGTAAACTATCACCCTGTTGGTGGAGCTATGAATTTGACAGTTCAGAAAACAATGAGGAATTATCCAGGACAAATGACTAAAAACTATTCATATTCTATAAAGCATAAGCCTCAATGAAGAGACTGAAAGGTTGAATATATTTCAAAATATTCGCGGAAGCAAGAAATGGAAACAAAGTGAATAAATGCCTCTGCTCGTAGGAGAAAGGATGAATGGGTTACTATTGAGAAGTTAAGAAATGACCATGAGAAATTCATAGAATGGGAAGACTGATACAAAGTGAAGTAAGCTGAACCAACAGGAAATATAAACAATAGTACAATAATATAAATGTAAATGCTAAAAGAAAGCAGAACCTAGAAATGAAATTAACTATAAGGACCAACTATAATGACCCAGCTATGTCCTTCCTCTCCACAGAAAAGTGGCATTAATTATAATGTCAGAAGCAATCATGGTATTGGTTGTTTTTGTTAAAACTGTTTTCTTTGAGAAGAGTCTTCAATGCTCTGTATGTCTGGGTGCTGGAGTGGGGAGGGAAGGTCAGGCCATATACAGGAAAGACTAAGACACAGAAACCATCACTGCTATTTGTTTGGAAGGCAGAAAAAGGGAAATGAAACTGGTAGCAGAAAACTAAGATTATTAACTTTGGTGAAAGAAGGGGGATTGCACCTTTTGAATCAAAGGGCTGATAACAAGACTCAACTGGAATCAGAGGGTGGAGGTGCCAGTTTTAATCAGTAGTTAAATAAATGCCAGTCAGAATTCATATATGACCTCTCAATTTAGAGTGTCCTGATTTCAGTTCACTAAGAAATAAGGGCCAGCATCTTGACCTGAATCCTATACTGACAGAGAATTAGTGTTGAAAACACAAAAGCCTCCAGGTGGAGCCTTCATGGTTCCCTTATAGTGTGAAAAGAAGCTCCTTTCAATAGTACAGCCTGGCTGGGAGGAACGTATTCATCACTGGGACCAAGTGTCTGCAACTTTGACAAATTAAGCAATTGTTGGTCTGTTCAAGATGAAAAGAAAACAATATTGGCTTTGTATATACCGTAAGTGTATATATGTGTGCTTCACAAACATGTGCGTGTGTGTTTATTGGAGGGAGTCAGAACCAGAGGTAGAGAGAGAAAGAAAGGGGGAAGAGGGAGGGAAAGAGAAAGAAAGGACCAGAAAAAGCCAGTCAGACAGAAAGGGGGAGAGGGGGAGGGAGAGAGAGAAAGAGACAGAGACAGAGACAGTGAGAGACAGAGGGGAGAGAAAGACAGAGGGGGAAGGAGGGAGAGGGAGAAAGGAAGACAGTCAGAGAGAGAAAGAGAGAC
>NW_025353411.1:0-3473 GCF_016433145.1 Gracilinanus agilis
TATATATATACACATATATATATACATACACATACACACAAACATGTATGTATGTATCACCTCAAATTCTTATCCTAGCATTCTGGTGTCACTGGAAGTGAAAGAAGAGCCTCATGGTCCATATTCCCATAGGACTAGTGCTCAAGTGTTTTACTTTGAAAGTTTAAAATATTTAGATATGAATCACATTCTGAGCAAAGATAACAGAAAAGGTTGGGGGTGGGGTGAGAATGAGGGGGAAGGAACAAGTCATACATCAAAGGCAGACTGGGGAGTTCAGGGAGATAGGATAACAGATAAGTTCTTTGCTGAGTTAGTCACACCCTCCCACAGACAATTCTTTTGGCACAGGAAACTTTTAAAGCAAAGGAGGCACAGGCTTAAAAAAAAAATAATTCCCACAGTAGTATCTAAGATATCTACATTCAATAAGTGGGGGATTGGCAAAACAGATTCAGGGAAGGCAAATATGAAAATTCCCAAGTTTTGTGACCACAAATGAGGGCTGCCCCCAATTCATCTCTATTTTTTGGCATTTGTAACATTTTCTGATTATAGTTTAATTTATATGTAGAAGTTCTGAAAGGGGGGAACTACAGCATTTTGAGTCAGTAGCAAGACAAATACATCTCCATATAATAGATAAACTCCCTGAGGGCAGAGATTATTTCAGCTTTGTCTTTATATTTACAGCACCTAGCACTGGGCCTTGAACATAACAGAGTCTGAATAAATACTTTTTGATCACAGTCTGAGAGAGAAAACTAATGGTGACTCTAATCCTAGGGTAAATAGTACCAAAGACAAATGTACAATAGCTCAAAGAATGGAAGGATTATAATGGAGAAATGGTAAACTCAGTCCCTTCCTTTCATTTCTTCAGCTCACAGGTGTTTTTCTTTTTTTGTAAGAGATGGAGCCTCATCTCTTTAGGCTGATCAAGTCTAAGGTAACATCAAACCTACACCAGAGAAACTACCAAGATACATTTTTCCTGGCTTTATCATCTGCTGTCAGAATGTTCTATAGAAATGATCCCAGGTATAGGATTTATTTAAAAGGTGGGAGGTAGGAAGAATATAAAATGTTTCATTATCAATTCTTCTATTATTACCATCAACCAACAACAGCAATAATAATTTCTTCACTGAAAGAGTTAGATGACTAGTCCACTCAAAAAAAAGTCTCTTTCCAAGTTTAAGGGAAAAGAACATTTGAAGAGCTACTAATTATACAGCAGTTAATTGGCATTTTGAAGGCCGTGATGATGGTACAACACCATGAGAACATCAGAAGTATGTGGATGGGTGCTACATGAACAATTTACCCCTAAATTATTCCGATAATATGACAGATTACAACTTCTCTCTGATTTAATACATCTTCAGGAATGTCATCAGCCTAAATATTCATTTCCCAGCAGCCAGTCTGGTGATCAGAGCCTCTCTGAAATTGCTAATTTCAGATGGCAGACGTACCATGCCATTTCATTATGCCCGGCCAGCTTAAAAAGACCTCCCACAATTTAGGCTTTGGTAGCCTTGTCACCAAGAATCCAATGTGATTTTCATATCACAGTAAGGCAGCAGAGGAAGAATTTAAAGAGTTCTGGACTTAGAGCCTAAAGACACTGGTTCAAGGTTCATCTCTGATATTTATAAATTGTATAAATCTTGAGACAATCATTTCATTTCTCTAGCCAGTTTTTTAGCCTGTAAAATTTAATAACGGATAATAATACATATGGCAACAACGTATGGGGTTGTTGTGAGATTCAAATAATATAATATCCACAAAGTACTTGGCAAACTTCAAAGTACTATATAAAGGGCAACAGTGAAATTTAAAATTGAAATTTATTTCTCTAAAAAAAGGAAAGAAATATGGTTTTAATTTAAAGATCAAGCAAATTGAAAGTTTTTAACTCCTAAAAAATTAAACAAAAGTATGGTTTTATTTTGTTTTTCTTATAACTAAGAGATACCCTAGTTCAAGTTCCCTTATTCTTTAAAATAGACGTACAACCATTTGTCTACACACAAGTGAGGGGTATAGATACACTTTCAGGAATTCAAAAAGAGAGAGATTTTGGCCCCTAAGAAGAAGAATTACTGTCACTCCTCAGCTTCCCAACCCACCAATAATAAGCCAAGTTCACTCCATAGCCAGGCTTGAGGAAAGAACTTGGAGAAGCTCTAGGATGAGAAATGAGAGTAGAGTTGTTGATGTGATCTGTGAGGGTTTTAGAATGAAAGGAACAACATCACCAGTTTGGGGAAGCAATCTTAGACTGTGGTTGTTTGAGGAAGGCCAATGGCTCAGAATTGCTGGTAATATCTAACTAATTAGTGTTTATATGTGTACTCACCAAGAGTGGAATGTAAGTTCTTCAATGACATCTTTCTATCTATAGTACCTAAAAATACCTTTATATGTATATCCCTGATGATTAAGTGATTACAATACAACAAATGTACACGTAAATAATAAATGTGAAACTGAAACAAACATATTTTGAGGCTGCATGACCAAAAACCTGGCTGATCCATTTATTTTAGCTACATTAATGAATGAACCAGATTGCCCCAATGTTAATCCAGTTGAAGTTACATGATTGACTGGGAAAGTGGCCAAAACACACCCAACTGACAATACTATGACCAATTCATTTTCTGCATAAAGGCTCCATCTTAGAAAGATTGAATGAAATAGGACTCATTATTAAAGGTATTTGAAGATACCGGGGATCTAAATCATTTTCCCTTGAAACAATAATAATTCTTCAACATTTCAAGAATTCCTAGTTTCATCTACATGGGTACTCCTTAAATTGATGCTGATTACAATTCTTTCCATAGCTTTACCAGTAGCAATAGTCAATATATAATTATATGTAGTTCTAGGAACTCTCCAAACTTGGCTAGACTTACCCTGTAAATACAACCCATCTCTAGACTTATAGGTGAAACATATCAAAGCTTTCTCTATTGGCACAGACTTCTTGAAGGTCACTCCTATGAATCACACTGAAAGTCATGCTAAGATATCAGAACAGGGCTTCTGTGGAGGATATATGAATACCCTTGTATAACAGTTACTATACAATGTATATATTAGTCCTCTCCCCTAATAGCTAGAAAGATATTCTACTACATACGGCTTTAAACCATAAGTTCAGAATCTCTTTGAGTTCAACTCAATGGCAGGTTTATGGTGAAAATCTAGTCCTGAAAAACAATTAGGAGAACAGTTAGGAGGCTAAGTGGATAGAGAGCCACACCTAGAGATGTAAGGTCTGGGCTTCAAATCTGTTCTCAGACCCCACCTAGCCATATGACACTGGGCAATTCACTTAATCCCAACTGTCTAGACCTTATCACTCTTTTGCCTTGGAACTGATACCTAGTATTGATTCTAAGATGGAAGGTGAGGGTTTAATTTTTTTAATTTTATTATATATATGTATATATAAA
>NW_025353412.1:0-3475 GCF_016433145.1 Gracilinanus agilis
CACATAGATATATAGATATATGTATAAATATAGATATATACACAATATTTATACATATACACATAAATAAATATATACACACATGTAAAATATATACATATACACACCTATATCTGTAAAATACAGTAGTAATATACACATACTATATTTTATATAATAACAGTAGATTAATTTGGGGGTCTTCCATATCAGAAAGAACACTGAATCTGGAGGAACTGGGGTTCAAATCCTTCCTATAATTCTTTCTACCAGCATAATGTTGGGCCAGCATATTACCCTCCGTGGGCTTCAGTTTCCTCATTCATAAATGAGGAGTTAGACTAGTTGGCATCTGAGATCCCTTCCAGAACTAAGTCTATGATATTATGATTCCTTCCTTTAGAAATTATTTGTAATGGGCTTCTTTAAATTCCCTATACAATTTAAATAAGACTCAATTTACGAATTTAATGGGGGAATCGGTCAGTTCTCAATGCACGTACAATAGATGCCTCCTTGGACCATGAGATATGGCAAGAGGATGCAGTATGGATACATGTACATGCTCTGAGTCAGAGAGAGAAAAGGCCCCTCTATTGTGAATTTCTAGGTGAACCAAGCCTTCATATGGATTGACATCAGGCAAAGAACTCTACGATTTCTTTAAAGACTTGGTCTTCATTGGCCAGTTCCCCCTCTCTGGTATGCCAATAAAAAAAGTAGAAACTCTATTCAGGAATCTTTTGCTTTAAGTGAGGAATAACTGCATGGTGTGTGTGTGGGTACTTGGGCACACAGCTCTGTGCCCATGCCTGCTACCCTCACCCAGGCCAGTTTTTCTGGGCACTGATTTTTGAAGTAGAGAAAAAAAAAAAACATAATTTGGTCTCCATGTGGCTATGACAAGTGCCAAGCCTTCTCCTGGGGTATCCAGGCATGAGCTTGGCTGGCCTTGAAGAATCAATGAAAGGGCCACAGGGAGAGTTTTGCCCCCCCATCTAGCTTCCAGGGACTGTGTTCTTCCACTAAGAGAAAGAAGCCAGAAAGGAAGAATCGAACACAGTGAAAAAGAAACAAATTTGTTCAGCAAAACAGTTCTTCCAATGTGGTCTGTAGCCTAACCCATTTGGAGTCAGTCAGACACATGGGAGTGGGGCTATGTATTCCCCAAACAAACCCTGGCTAGGCCTCTACATTCAGACTTTGGGAACCAAATAAGAGGAGCCCGCCCAGCCCATCTGAATTGTCTTGAAGCTGTGGAGAGGTGGGGGTGGGAGGAGGGTTTCCTTGAAGATAATTAAGGTCCAAAGTATTTCACAATTTCTAGATCTGACTCCATAGGTTTCCAGTGCCTGGGGTTGCCATTGCAGATGGCTGAGGATAGGTACTGTGGTCATGGACCGGCTTTCAGCTCACATTCCTGTGTAAACAGGCCACTGGATTGGGCACCAGCTGCAGCTTCTGGGTGGTCCTCAGAGGAAGTTACAAGGAGATTGCAATGCAGTCATTTAGTCTGGTGGTCATACAGTTAGCATAAGCATCTGGGAAGAAGAATTGAAGACTCTCTAAATGCAAATGGATACAGGTTCTCCAAAGCAGGGGTTCTATCTAAAAATATCAAAGAATCCAAGGCTTTCAGAGCATCTCCAGAATGCACAATTTCAAAAGCAGGTAGTGAATTAATCTTCCTACACATACAGTTCCCATCTTTATTGGGGGGAGGGTGACAGTTATCATTGATAACAATTGGGGGCTTGCAGTGTTTGGTGCTTTAAAAAATTCTGCTTATTTTATTATTAGGGAAAGTCAAGTCAACAAGCAATTATTAACAGCCTGTTAGGAGCCAGACACTGTGCTCAGTGATGGACTGGACTTATTATTTCATTGGCATAGGAAACTCTCAGGAGAGAGAGGAAACTTTAGAATTCTAAGAAGTTGAGGTCAGCGGTAGTTGACTACAGGAAGTCATGAAAGAAGGAAACAGAATTATTATTCTGTCAAAAGTAGCTAGACTTCTTTGGCTGAAACTAAAGAGTGCTTGAAAGGGAGTTAATCAGCCAATTAATCAGTAAACAAATATGTATTAAGCAGTGACATGTAGGAGAAAGCTTGCTATAAAGTCAAGTTGACATGGATTCCAGTCCTGCTTCACACACATCTAGACTCTGAGCACCTTAGTTCCCTGAAGAACTCTCTAAGAATTTATATTAGAGAGAAGAAAAAGAAGTTTCATCATCTAGGAAGTTTCTGTATCAGTGAAATAACACGTCCAGTTTCTATCCTTATTGAACTCCTACTATGTGCCAGGCACTGTACTAGGCACTTTCTACATAAAGACCAAAATTTTAAAAGTACTTGCCCTCCAGGAACTTACATTCTATGGAGTGACAGGAGTTGTAAAAAATAGGGATTCTAATGTAGAATAGACTCTGGAGCTATAATCCCAATGTCTACTCACATTGACAAGTCATGGGATGGTGGTGGTGATTCTCATGAGCCTCCCGCCCCACGGTTTGTCAACCACCTTCCCTATATTGTCTGTTGACATCAATTAGCCAGACATATTCTGCTGTTGGCTCCAGTTGGAAAACAAAGAGCAGTGAGTGGAAGTTATAAAAAACAAAACAAAACAAATTCAGACTTGGTGTCAAGAAAAAAAAATCTTTCTAAAAAGTAAAGTTTCCCAAAGACAGAATGGATTTTCTAAGGAGGTGATGGGTGTCCCCTCACTGGAGGTCATTGAGCAGAAACTGGATGTTCTTTTTTTGGAATATGAGAACATATATTTGTTTTGAGAGGATATGGGTTGGATTAGCTGGTCATGGAGAACTTTTCCTTTCAGTCAGCCAGTTAACAACCATTGGATACAAAGAAAGGCAAAATTCAGTCCCTGCCCTCAAGGAGCTCACAGTCTAATGTATTTCTTTTCTTTAAGTTCTATAATTCTCTTTCTAGCTGTATGACCTTGGGCAAGTAACTTAACCCCCCATGGGCTAGCCCTTACTGCTCTTCTGCCTTAGAATCTAAGGCAGAAGGTAAGGGTTAAAAAAAATAAATTCCATAATTCTGTGATTTCTGCCTTTGTCCAAAACATTGAAAAAAATGTTAAGTGGCACAGGGCAGAGCAAGGATCTCGGGGGCATACTACTTGAGTTGTCTAATTTTTTTTTTCCTTTGTAAAATAGTAGGATTCAACAAAGCAATCTCTGGCATTGTTTCCAGTTCCTATGTCCCATGCTGTGTAGTGCTCAGACATGTCTTGGAAATGAGAGAAGTATAGCTTATAAGGAAGGAAGGAAGAGGGCATTTTAGATAAGAGCATGCTACATATAATTCTTAGAATTAGAAGAAGCAAATAATGTAAAAGGGAAAATCAACAGGTTTTCATGGTTGGAAATGATAGGACAAGCTACCTGTCAGAAATCAGAATGATGAAGTCAATCAACTGAGTGTGTGTGTGTGTGTGTGTGTGTGTGTGTGTGTGTGTGTGTGTGTG
>NW_025353413.1:0-4256 GCF_016433145.1 Gracilinanus agilis
ATCAATATATATATATACATATATATATATTTGTCTATTTCTTCACTGATTCTACTATTTGACTAATATGTTGAGACTTTTCATTCATTGGTCTTTGTTCCTTCTTCATATTTTAAAATTCAATTTTCATAGATCATGAGAGTTTATTGACTTTTTCACATCAGCTGTTCTGAAGTTTAAATTAATTTTTCAATTAATTTATTTTTCCCTTTCTAGCATTCATGCTTTACTTTTTCTCATCTACTATTTTCTCATCAACTACAATTTGCCAGGGTTTTGTTTAAATGGGTAAATTTTTTCCACTTCTTAAAAAAAATGTATTCTGTTACTTTTCCACTTTTTGCTACATTTCTTTTGCTATTTCAGAATTAATGCTAGGGAGGTAGATAAAACAACTATCATAAAAAAAAACATTCATTAATTTAGCATTCATTTTCCTTAAGAATGTGTTCCTGCTCACCTTTGTTGAAAGCCATAATACCAGAAAAGCCTGACCAATTACTTTATAATCTCCTTTCTAAAGCACTCCACAGGGCATTGCCATACTCATGTCCAGAGACTTTCCTGGAGGATGGAAACTACCAGACTTTGAACCCTTTTGACATAACTTCCAAGAACCAAGGGACATTTCTGTGCCAAGATGAGTTCTCAAAGAAGGCTTTAGTGGAGGCTTACTTAAAGTAATGACTTGAAAAAGAAAAAGGAAAAAGAAAAGAAAAACAGACCAACTTTTTAAAACTTGGATGCACATTTCCTGAAAGTGTTTTTTATGCAAACGTGACACCCATCATCCAATATATTTTAAAGAATGATACTAACCAAAAATGACTAGTTACATGTTTTTTTGCTTAAGGACAAAAGTCAATGAATAACACAAATGACATGATTTAAATTCTTCTTCAGGCATCTAAAATATTACTAGTATCTCTGAAAAACAATTTTTTGCCATTTGAATGTTTAAATAATTCCATTAAATGAGAAACTATTAATTGCTTCCTTTATGTAGAGGGACATTGCTAAATGCTAGGAATGAAAAGACTTAAAAGAAATAGTACTAGCTGTCAAGTAGCTTTAAATGAAAAACATATTCATAGTCCCTCACACATCAAGTCCACTGAAAAGCTTGCCTTTAAAATTTTTGGCTATATTCTATGGGTCATTTCTTTCTTTCTTTTTTTACAACTATGAATTCTATTTAAAATGATATAAATTTTAGTTTAATTCACATAGCAAAAAAATAAAAATAAAAAATAAAAAGCACTCCACAGTTGTATGGCTTTTTAGCAAGTTCCTTCTCAGAAACAAGCTCTCATCTGTGGTCTTCCTTGCTGACTTCATTGTGTCCTCTAAGAGACTAAAGTTTAGGCGTCATAGTTTTTTTGTTGAACAGCCTCTCTTTGTAGTGATTTTTTTAGTTTCTTCTAAACAGGAATATTAACATTCCGTGGTGACATTGGTTATCTTCAAATTTCTCCAAAGAAAATTTTACATCTAAAATCTAAGAAGATTTCCAAGCATTCTTCAGGCTAAAACCAGATATAAAAAAAATGAAGACTAAAAAGGTAAATAAAAAAGAGAAAATTTAAGGGACTCAACAAAGTCAAACTGTATGTATTCTTACATGGAAAGAGGATATCTGTAATTTTAAAACATTATTCTTAGTAATAAAGCAGATAACAGGAGTACATTTGGACAGAGAGCTGTCCAAATAAATCTGATTATGATGACATGATATGCAAAAAAAGTCAAGGAGTAAAAAAGAGGATTGCACTGAGAGAAAAGGGAAGGGAGAGATTAAATAGGGTAAATTATATAACATAAAGAGTAGTGAAAACTTATAACAGGGTAGGGGAAGAAGAAGGTGGTAACAGACAATGCTTAAACTGTACTTTCATTGTAGTTGGCTCAGAAGAGGAATAACAGCACTACTAATTGGGGGTATAGAATTCTTTATTACCCTAAAGAGAAGTTAAAGAGGAATAAGACAAGGGAAGGGAGAGGGGTGGTTGAGGAGGGGGAAGTCAGAGGGTAATAAAAAGCAAAACACTGGTGAAGAGAAGCAGAGTGAAAGGGGAAAAGAGTAGGATCAAAAGGGAAAAATTAGATGGAGGGCAATATACAGTAATCATAAATGTGAATATGAATAGTATGAATTCACCCATAAAACAGAAGAGGAAAGCAGAGTGGATTGAAAAACAGAATCTTACTATATGTTGCTTATAAGAAACATATTTGAGGCACGGTGACACACACAGTTTCAAGGTAAATGGCTGGACCAAAATTCTTTCATTCATTCATTTATTTATTTGTTTTTATTTTAAAAAATATTTACTTTTTAGAAAAGTTAACATGGTTACATTATTCATGCTTTTATTTCCCTTTCACCCCCTGACCTCCCTCCCCCCATAGCCTCTGCGCATTTCCACTGGATTTTACATGTGTCATTGATCAAAACCCATTTCCAAATTGTTGATAGTTGCATTGGTGTGGTAGTTTCCAGACTACATCCCCAATCATGTCCTCCTCAACCCATGTGTTCAAGCAGTTGCCCCTCTTCTGTGTTTCCACTCCTGTAGTTAGTTCTTCCTCTGAATGTGGGTAGCATTCTTTTCCATAAATCCCTCAGAATTGTCCTGGATCACTGCATTACTGCCAGTATAGAAGTCTACCACATTCTATTTTACCACAGTGTAAATTTACAATATTATGCAGTATTTACCAATAGGTCTCTGTATACAATATTCTTATGCTTCTGCTACTTTCATTCTGCATCAATTCCTGGAGGTCTTTCCAGTTCACATGGAAATCCTCCAGTTTATTATTCCTTTGAGCACAGTAGTATTCCATCACCAGTATATACCACAATTTGTTCGGCCATTCCACAATTGAAGGGCATACCCTCATTTTCCAGTTTTTTGCCACCACAAAAAGCGCAGCTATAAATATTTTCATACATGTCTGTTTATCTGTTTATGATCTCTTTGGGGGTACAAACCCAAAAATGGTATGGCTGGATCAAAGGGGAGGTATTCTTTTATAGTTCTTTGAGCATAGTTCCAAATTGACATCCAAAATGGTTGGATCAGTTCACAACTCAACCAGCAATGCATTAATGTCCCAATTTTGCCACAACACCTCCAACATTCATTACTCTCTCCTTCTTTCATTTTAGCCAATCTACTAGGTATGAGGTGATACCTCAGAGTTGTTTTGATTTGCATTTGTCTGATTATAAGGGATTTAGAACACTTTCTCTTGTGCTTATTGAATTTTTGATTTCTTTACCTGAAAATTGCCTTTTCATGTCCCTTGCCCATATTTCAACTGGGGAATGGCTTGATTTTTTATACAATTGATTTAACCCCTTGTATATTTGAGTAGACCCCAGTCAGAGTTTTTTGTTATAAAGATTTTTTTCCCAATTTGTTGTTTCCCTTCTGATTTTGGCTGCATTATTTTTGTTTGTACAAAAGCTTTTTAGTTTAATATAATCAAAACCATTTAATTTATATTTTGTAATTTTCTCTAACTCTTGCTTGGTTTTAAAATCTTTCCAGAGATCCACAAATATACTATTCTGTGTTCACTTAACTTTTTTATATTTTCCCTCTTTATATTCAAATCATTCACCCATTCTGAATTTATCTTGGTGTAGGGTATGAGACTTGATCTAAGCTTAATCTCTCCCATAATGTTTTCCAAATTCCCCAGCCGTTTTTGTCAAATAGTAGATTTTTGTCCCAAAAATTGGGCTCTTTGTGTTTACCATACACTGTCTTGCTGACGTTACTTACCCCATGTCTGTTTCACTGATCTTCCCTTCTGTCTCTTAGCCAGTACCAAACCGTTTTGTTGGTCTCTGCTTTATAGTATAGTTTAATATCTGGTACTGCTAGGACCCCTTCGTTCACATTTTTTTTTCATTATTTCCCTTGATATTTTTGATCTTTTGTTCTTCCAAATGAACATTGTTATAGTTTTTTTCTAATTCCTTAAAAAAAAGGTTCTTAATAGTTTGATAGGTATGGCACTAAATAATTTGGGTAGAATTGTCATTTTTATTATGTTAGCTCATCCTACCCATGAGCAATCGATGTTTTTCCAATTGTTTAGATCTAATTTTAATTGGAAAGTGTTTTGTAGTTGTTGTCATATAATTGCTGTGTTTGTTTCTGTAGGTAGATTCCTAAGTATTTTATATTGTCAAGGGTGATTTTAAATGGTGATTCTCTTTCTACCTCTTGCTGCTGTGATGT
>NW_025353414.1:0-5804 GCF_016433145.1 Gracilinanus agilis
CTCTCTCTCTCTCTCTCTCTCTCTCTCTCTCTCTCTCCAGACATGGAGTAGATTGGCACTGTGTACCCAGCTAGGCAAGGGTTGGTCTGCAGAAAGGGGTTTATATTCTGGAGACCTCTAAATTTAGTCGTTGTGATTGCTGATTTCAGCATGTTCGAGGGGAAATAAATGCTAAATTTTAATATTTTTAAACATACGAACAAAAATCCCTTTTATAAGAGCTTACACAAAAGAACATTTCTGAGTTCCCTTCTGCTTCCTGCAGGGTTTGGAGGAGAAAGACAATGGATTCTACTGGGCCTGTCCACTTGATTCACCCAACAATGACCAACATTGGGTTTTTCAAACAGTTATGTTCTGTCTCTCCTGATGAGCATTTCTATTTTTGCCTGTGTATATTTGTTTGAAGTGGGCCATAGGCGGCTGCCTGAATCCTTAAAAAATCAGGGAAATTTCTCCAACATGTACTGACTTTTAGGAATATGCACCCAGAATATTAAACGAAGCCTTTCCATCCACAGCTGCCTGAAACCAATGCATCATTTAACTGTGATACACTGAATGACTTTTTTCGTTTTCTGCTGCTCTCTTTATTCTGAGGCCCTATAGCAGCCTAATAATTTGGAGAGCCAAGAGTCCTGCCTGGAAGAAGACCTGGAACATAACTGCTCCCCTTGGAAACAGTTCCATGCTCTAGGTCAGAAAGCTGCTTAAAATTTCCCTGTTCCTTGCTGCATTGTTCCAACACAGAGAAAAGTGCTTGAACACCCAGACTCCTAAAAATAGGGCAAAGGGGAAGATGGGAGACTTGGCTTGGCCCAAATCTAATCTACCAGCAGTTCAGAATTCCTGATTTTCAGAAAGGGAATTTCCACAGATGTTGAAAGAGGTCTAAAAATATTTACCTACCAGCTCTAGTGATATAATTAATTACTATCCCTCTTAAAACAAACAAACAAACAAACAAAAACCTTGAGCTCTTCTACTCTTTAAATGATTTCCTTTCTTTTCTATAAAGAATCACTGGCCAGATATATAAATTGCTAAAAAATTGTCTGGCACTTTGGACTTATCTTTGAAACAAGATCAAATGGGCCCTAAAGTTAACTTAATGGCAAAACAAAGGGACAGAAAAAGAGATGTAAAATATCTCTTAAATGTTACCCAGGTCCTAATTTAAAATCTTCTCTTATTGTAATGTTTCAGCATGTCAGATTCTTTGTGACCCTATTTTGGATTTTCTTGCCAAAGATCCTGGAATGATTTGTTATTTCCTTTTCTAGCTCATTTTGTAGATGAGGAAACCAAGGCAAACAGAATTAAGTGACTTGTCCAGGGTTACACAATATCTGAGCCCAGATTGGAACTCATGAAAGTGAGTCTTCCTGATTTGAAGCCCTATTCACTGTACCACCCTAACTGCCCTATCTTAGAATCATTTAATACACACTAACCAAAAATTGCCTTAACTTCTTAATTGTGTTATTGTAATTTAGAGTCTAATTCAATAAACATATTTACAAATAGTAGGTCCTGGTGATCTACAATTGTTAACTCCTAAACTGTATTCATAAGCCTAAATAGGAAAGTGAATTTGTCCAATGGATTATTAAACAATAGAATATTGAACAGGAGATGGATTCAGCCTTGGTCAATGACTGAAAGCCATGGCTCCTTTAGCTGACTTCCCTGTGGCACAATCTCCTGGTCAGAAAAAATGTTGCATGGTAAAAAGAAACATTTTAATTAATCTGAATTCTCCCCTTCTATAGCAAGGACTCACTTTCTGGATCCCAAGATTGTCAAAAACTTTCTTCTTTTTCTCTCCTGTAATAGAGAAAGTGAATTTCTCCCTCTAGCACAGTAATTCCCAAAGTGGGCACCACTGCCCCCTGGTGGGTGCTGCATCCATCCAGGAGAGCAGTGATGGCCACAGGTTTTAACTTTTTTTTGTATTACATTCTATTCTCAGTTCAATAAATAGTTTCATAATTTCAAAGTTCAATGTTTCTAATTTACACCTTTCTTTTACTATATTTTACGAAAAAGGTAGAAACATTAATACATATATCTTTCCTATTAATTGCTATTAAAATTTTTTAAAAATTAATTTCCAGGGAGTGCTAGGTAATATTTTTTCTGGAAAGGGGGTGGTAGGCCAAAAAAGTTTGGGAACCACTGCTCTAGCACATAAACTCCCAAGTGACTTTTTTTCATTTTGTAGAAACCCAAACTCCTTACAATAGCTATATAAAATGGTTCTGCCGAAAAGGTTCTAAGACTACAGATTTCACCATTGTTCATTTCTGTCTCTTCCTTTCTAAATATGTATAAATATCAGTGGAAAGCAATGTCAGACTTTTAATGAGGACTGGCCTTATGTATGCAAGGTAATCCCAAAGTCATAGGGCCTTTTTAAAGCTATTAAAGCTTAATATATATGTTAAAATTGTTTCACTTTCTTTTATTTTTAAGTTTTCACATAAGCATCTAAAGGCTTATTTTGCAGCTGGGTAGAATCAGGAGATCTGAATTCTAGTTATAAGTCTGCCCAATCTTAGGCAAATGCTTATTTTCCAAAGGAGAGTTCATTTTTTCAAGGAATTTCCAAGTTGGAAGGGTCTCAGATGTTGTTCAATCCAAATTTTACCTGGTCTAGTATCATTTCTACAGTTTCCAACCTTCTAGTTTTTGTTGAAGACTTCCAGTGAGAGGAAGCCCACTGCCTCCCAAGGCAGCCCTTTGCACATTTTGATAGATCCAATTTGTTCAAAGTTTTTTCCTTACATCAAGTGCAAATCTTCTTCTTTGTTCCTTCCATTCATTATCCTGGTTCTGGGATTTGGGGACAAGTAGAACAAGTCTAATCCTTAAACAACAACCCTTCAAACACTGAAGACAAAGAGTCCGAATGTTTCTCTTCTAAGGATATAGCACTTAAAGGTTTACAAAGCACTTCTCTCAACACAACCTTTTGAGACAGTGAGTTCAAGTAGTAGTATCTCGGTTTTAGAGATAAGGAAAGAAAGGCTCAAAATATTTAAGTGACTTCCCTGATGTCACACAGTTAAGTGTTTAAAACTCAGGATTTAAGCACAAGGTCTTTGTTGTTATTGAGTCCTTTCTGTCCTATCTGACTCTTCCTGACCCCATTTTGGGGTTTTCTCTGCCAAAATACTGGAATAATTTGTCATTTCTTTCTCCAGATCACCTTTACAGATGAAGAACTGAGGCAAACAGGGTTAAGTGACTTGCCCAGGGTCTCCTGATTTCAAATTCAGTCTTCTTTCCACTACAGTCCCTTTGCTTATCACCTATTAAAAAAACTTCAAAATAGAGGAATTGAAGGTGGGAACACAAAGAATTCTTTAGGGGTTTCTTAAAGCTCTGGAATTCAAGGAACCATTTTCCCCAGATAAACAGGTCTTGTTTTTAAAGTGATGAAGTGTCTGGAGTTCCTAACTCCAGGGGCCCAAATAGCATTATCAGTCATTATGCAATGATCTAAGCTTGGTGTGAGCTATACCTTGTCAGATAATACACTCTGGGTCCCTTCAGTAAGAACTGGCCAATGTCTAAGAATCATAGGATTGCCATAAGCTCTAGAAAGGGAAAGGACTGGTTGTAGAGGTCATCTAGCCCAATGCATTCAGTTTAGAGAGGAAGAAACTCAATCCTCTGTACCCAGCATGCTACCTAAATGTTTGCTGAGGATAACAAAGCTGGTTGGAATGTTCATCCTTTTATGTTAATGTCTTATTGACATGGAAATACCCCCTAGGAGTGTGACACTTTAAAACTTGTTCATTTCTTAAGCAAAATGAAGGATCCAAAAGCAGGTTTTCTGAAGGCAGGTTTTGATAGGATTTGGGGACAAAACAAGAAAACACAGAGGTCTACTTTGGGAGGGAGCAGGTCTTTGGGAAGGCAAAGGGGCAGCCCAACAAAATGGTTAGAGGCAACTGAACAAATGCTTATTAGACACCACTTTACTTAGAATTGATTCTGAGCACAAGGAAACAACTTGATTTCAGTTGAGAGAGAGCCAGAAACTCTGTTTTCTTAGAATTGTTGAAAGGATCTCCTTAGTTCCTCTCTCTGACCCCTTTAGATTTTGCTCTGCTTCTTCCTTTAGGAAGGTGTAAGAGCCTATCTATGCTGACATCCCACAGAGACCTAGAATGGTCTTTTAGGAATGAAAGCCATGCATGCCCTCAATGAAGGGTGGTAAAGTTTTAATTGGAGCCTCGCATGCATAATACCTGGCAGAATCAAATCCAGGGATACCCATTTGGGGGTACAATGCATTCATTTGTACTCATTTAAATCCCAGTACTAAAATGCTGATTAGATTGTAGTCTAAAGTTAAAGATATGGCCCCAGTGATTGTTACACTTACTGGGAAAATCTTTTAAACTATGTTATTTGACTATGACAGTCAATATCAAAGTAGATTTTTACTACCTGAATTACGGTGATACCTATAGCACTGTTTTTCTTTTCTTAAAAGTTATTTTGAGATAAAGAAAATTATCAGATCTGAGTATCAATTCGTGAGTAGCTTTCCAACAGTCTTTTCAGAGAGAAAAATAATTGCACCTGAATCCTAGAAAGGAGATGGAGAGGAAAAGAAAGAGTATGTCAATGAACATAATTTATGACTTATTCCATATGAACCAGTAAGGCTGGAAACTCGACTTCTTTTTCCTTCTATCCATTACTTCATTTAGTTGTTTTTTTTAAACCCTTGCTTTCTGTCTTTTTTAAAAAATGTATGTGTGTGCGTGTATATATATAAAACTTTTTTTTTTTACCAATTACATGTAATAACAAATTTCTACATGTTTTCCTAAGTTATATGATCAAACTTAACTCCCTCCCTCCCTTCCCTTCCAGCTTCTGGTGCTGGCAGGAGATTCCATCTGGGTTATACATGTATTATCACCCAAAATATATTTCCATATTGTTCATTTTTGTAAATTATAATCTTATAAAAACCAGCACCCCAAAACAAACCCAAATAAACAAGTGAAAACTCATATGCTTTCATCTGCATCCCAACTTCAACAGTTCTTTCTCTGGAGGTGGATAGAATTCTTTGTCATAAGTCCCTCAGAATTGTCTTGGGTCATTGTATCCTTGCTTAGTAACAACTCTAAGACAGAAGAGTGGAAAGGGTTAGACAATTGAGGCTAAATACTTACTCAGGGTCACACAGTTAAGAAGTGTCAGAAACCAGATTTGAACCCGAGTCCTCCTGACTTCAGGCCTGGTGCTCTATCCATTGTGCTGCCTAGCTGCTCCTCCATCCAGTCTTTATGGAGCACTCATTCTACAAATATTTATTTTCAAAGTTCAAAACCCAATATTCTAAAGATGTCTGAAATAAAATTTCTTAAGGAACACTAGCAATCCTTTAAGACCTTTATTAGTTAAAGGAACATTATATAAATTCTAAAATATAAGTTTTATAGTGTTCTTTTTTTATTATAAAGCAAATGGGGAATGGGGAAGAACTCCCCCACTTTCCCTCCAAAACAAATTATCCTTTCTTGGCAATTAAATCAAAATAAAAAAAAAGAGTAATCAGTTAAAATCCCCTAGAATAAAATAGTTATCTTTCATAAGATACTTCCCTATTTTTCATCTGACACTTCTTGGGGTCCCCTGTAAATCCATGAAAACTTTTTCAAAGCAGTTAAACATCCATAGAATCTCATGCAATGAAATGCATATGTAAGATTTCTCTAATGATAGTTCTCTGAGACTGACTTTTATAGCCATTTAAAAATACCCAGACAGGA
>NW_025353415.1:0-2127 GCF_016433145.1 Gracilinanus agilis
CTCTCTCTCTCTCTCTCTCTCTCTCTCTCTCTCTCTCTTTGATGCAAGTCCAGGGAAGGAAATATGGAGTACCATGCTTTATCACAGCTTTCTCCTTCAAAATGAAGAATCTTCCCTCTCAAATGTCATGCTTCTCTCTTGTCCTCAGTCTTCCCAGAACTACCCATGAACCAATTGCAATTATCTATCCAGCCAACCACCCAAAGTTCCCTTATAAAGTCCTGTGAATTCTGAGAATGTCGTGTATCTCAAGGTAGAGTTCCAGATCAAGAGAGGGATCACTCTGTTCAATAAACCCAAAGGATCACTCGTTAACTTTTAGATCAAATATTTCTTTTGTTGGGTATTTAAAGCCCTTTACAATTCAGCTCAAACCCACCTTTTGGAGTTCATTATATATTGCTTCCTTTCATACCCTTTTCAGTCCAATCAAACAGATTTTATTGATATTCATACCTCATATTCCTTACTCAGCTCTAAGCTCCCACCTTCGGACCATGCTTCTTCATGTCAGTCATCTTCCACCCTGCCTTTCCAGCATCTGCTTTTCTCTCCAAAAAATTTCCAGAGACTAGGCTCGGGAAGAGCTACATCACTGACTTATGATGTCCTGCTCTGGGACCATGCTTTTTTCACTCTGATCACCACTCCTCTGTATGCATTATCATTCCCTGTCTGAACATGTAAGGATAAGGTCAAAATCACTCCATTCTGTTTTTGTCTAAGACCTTAGACTAAGTGCAAAGTCTTTGAAAGCCATTTGATGAAGTGAAATGATGCCAGACAAGATTCCTGTTCCAATTGACTATGGGATTTTGTCGTGTCCTCTGGGTCCTGTATAAGAAGCACTGAGTTATATAGAATGGGCAGCTTTTCAAGAAATTGGAGCAAGAGTCTTTCTAATACACCACTGATGATGAATCACCTGTGGGAGAACGAGAAGCGTTAATTTTGGCCAGATCTTGTTCCTTCTGTCCCCTTTTATTGAAGAAGAACTTTCCAACTTCAAAAGGTTTAGAGGACACTAAGCTTCCCATCTTTCCCTCGATGTCTAAATATCATCCTTGGATTGGCTATTAGGAGTGTCTGCATCCTAGAAACCAAGGACAGGTTGGATTCACAGCTTTACAAGGAGTCCAGCAAAAAGATTACACCGTGTCTACATGGAGCTTCTGGAATACTCCAAGAATAAGAGAAGAAGACTTCCAACAACAAAGAGCTCTGAGTGACCCCTTTGCCACACATGCTCTCTAAGTTTCAGCCCACTTACTCCTGGACTCTGTATGTACTTATGGGGAAGGATGCCCCAGGTCTTTGGAGGAATATTCTGTACCAAATGCTTTTGTGGTATTACCCCTTTGTAAAAGCTGCTTACGGCTGAATGATTAAATGATTCTCAACTGATAATCTTGGAGACTCCATTCGGGTGGGGACTTGAACAAATTATATTAAAGAATTGTCTTTTACCCCTTCAAGGGTGACCCTGGAACCCGGAGAGAAGCTAGCCAAGCTCTGGAGATCTAACTCAAGAGTGAGGAAGGAGTTGGGATAAGAATGCCCCAGAGCATACCTGCTATAAAATGTAAACTCCTGCAGAGCAGGTAATGTCTGCATTCTACCACTGGCACTAGGATTATTATTAATTTTTTCATTCATTCAAATGCTTTGATTCCCACCTTCTACCCTCATATAGGCTGTCCCTCAAGCTTCAAAAGACCTCCCTTCTCACATCTACTTCTCTGAATATCAAAATTCATTTAAAATTCAGCTTAAACTCTATCAGCCACATGAAACCTTTAGAATTCTCTCAATCTGCTAATATCTACTAGGACCCCAAAAAAAAATTACCCTTTACTTTGAAAGCAGAGAGATTTAATTTCGGTCTTTGTAGCCTCCAGAGTCTCCTCCAGGGCCTGGCACATAATAGGTAGATTATAAATGCCTACTTGCTTAATTGATTGTGAATGCTATCTGGTCAGAGGAGCTCATTACTTTCATGGACAATAATGATAGTAATAATAATAATAATAATAATAAAAATAGCATTTATATTACACTAAGGTTTGCAAAGCCTTAAAATATTAAAAAAATTTAAAGCCTAAAAATCTCATTTTATAAATTCTTTAT
>NW_025353416.1:0-4223 GCF_016433145.1 Gracilinanus agilis
CTCAATCCACTGAGCTACCCAGCTGCCCCCCCCCCCATAATAGACTCTTAATAGCTCTTATTCAATTGAATTTTATGCCTTTTTCATCAGATGTATAGCCTTTATAGTTTACCATTGAGAAAACATTGTTACTACCACCTTCTAGGAACTCAGAATAAATTATTATTATTTTTTACAACCCTCTCATATAGATGTTTATTCAGACATTAAATAAAGGCCTACATAAATATATGTTTACTAATGTGGTTTCCAGGTTTATGGTATATATTTGATGTATTTCATGGCAATTTTTCTCTAGAGTTTATAGAAGTAAGGGAAAATAGCACTTGCCACAGTTCCTGGTATATAGTAGGTGCTTAATAAATACATATTGCATTTTGATTTTACATTTCAGTAAAGGAAGATTTCTGAAGAAGACATCTTTGAGATCACTGTATTCAACATTTGCTGTTATCTTTAAGAAATTTTCTTTTCTTTTCTCTCATTTTCTGTCCCACTGGTCTTACCTAATGTTCTCTTCTCCTTCATTGCTTCTTTCTCTCTATTGCCTGTCATCAAATGTGTGATGATAATGTTATTAAATGAGTTTGATGAAAGAATTGCTTTTATTTTATTTTATTTTATTTTATTCTCTTCTTTATTTTATTTTATTTTATCCTATTGTATTCTAGTCTATTCTGTTTTATTTTATTTTATTTTATTTTATTCTATTTTTGCTGAGGATGCCCTGGAAGAAAATCCAACGTTGACCCCAAACATTGGTCATCCTGTGTGACAGTGAACACAACAGAATCAGACCTCTCCACATAGTCCACAGACTCAAGAGCAAGTCCTTCAGATCCCTCATTGATGTTGCTCACATCAAACTCTTATTTAGTTATTTATTTGCATGATGACATTGCTGTGACTTTATTTTACAAACCTCTCCAGACTGCTTAGATCATATGAGAAGGATGCGACACTAGTTAATTTGGTTATGGTTTTGAACTCCAGACAATAGTATTAAAAAAGCTCTTTAAAATTTTTGTTTATTAATGACTATGAGCTGCATTTAAAATCCCTGTATATATGTCTCACAAATACACCAAATGGATATTAAATTCAATTCAATAGACATTCATCAAGTATTAACTGTCTATAACACTGTGGTAAGAGTTGGGATGGGGTTGCTATATCCTATGTATATAAAAAAATATACTACAGAGAAAATTGAGGAAAGAGAGAATACTAACTGGAGTGATTGGGGAAGGATCTACAGAGGAGGTTCTCTCGAATTAAGTTTTAAGAAAAGATAAGGAGGAACCCATTTTCTGGATGATGAAAATGAATGATGAAATATTGAATTCAGGAAATAGTTTAATAATACAACTTGCCTAGATCAATGATTGTGTGAAGATGAATAATATCAAATAAGATTAAAAGGAACCAAAATATTAAGGGCTTTAAATGCCAGGTTAATTTTTTGTTTACTTGTCTTATACTGTAGGCAGAAGGAAACCATTAATGATTTTTGAGTAGATTTGATGTAACAGATCTATATCGTAGAAGATATCTTGCTTCAGCATATGGAAGATGGATCTCAGACAGACAAACTAGAGGCAGAGAAGCTATTACTAGAATACTGATAATAGTCAGTGAGGACTTGGACTAGGAAGATGGGTTTGTGATTAGAGAGAAGAGAACAGATGGGAGAGATGGAGTGGAGGTAGAATTGACCAGACTTGGCTTAATTAGTTGTGAAGGATGAGAGAGAAATAAGAGTCAAGGCTATCCTACATGGTTAGCATTCTGGATTTTTAGTTGGATGTGGATGTCCTCAACAGAAATAGAAACTTTTCAATTAGGGGTAGGTTTGAGAGGGAATAGTGGAGGGTTTGGCAAGAGAGAGAGAGAGACATACACTATTTTAAACATGTTGAGCTTGATATGCTAATGGATATACTGAAGGAAATAGCCAATAGGCAAGTGACAGTGTATGATTATAGTTCAGGAGAGATTAGTCCTGAATATATAGATTTTGGAATAAGCTACATAAAGATCATTACTGAACAATAAATGTTGATTAGTTGATTGATTGATGAGAGCTCTTAGAGAACAGTGTAGGGGTCGGAGGAAGAAGAAGCTGCAAATAAGACTCCCTAGAAATATCCATGCTGAAGGAGCAGGAGATACCTGATGATACAGAAAGGAGAATGAAAATGATATAACAGGAAGAGAGAAGTAAAAAGAGAAAAAAAGTATCCAGGAGTATGGTGTGACTAGCAGTGTCAAAAGCCATACAAGAAGGAAGAGGCCTGGGAAGATGCCATCATATTTAGCAGTTGAGTGTGTTGGTATCCTTGGAGTGAGCGGTGTTCATCAAGTGATAGGATGTGAAGCCCAATTGCAAAAATTTAAAAAGTAGGTAGTAAAGAAATAGAGGCAAAAAGTATAGGTAATTTTTTCCTAGGAGTTGCTAGTGAAAGACAGGAGAGTATAGAACCATTGCTGAAACAATGTCATGATCAAATGAAGCTTATTTTTCAAGAATGGGATAGAGCGTTTTTTAAGTAGGAGCAGGCGAGGGAATGTGAGGGGGCAGATAGAGGGTGAGAGAGGAAGAGGAAGGGAAAGAGAGATACAGTGGGAAGAGTTGAGAAGCGGGACAAGATGGGGAGGGGAGATTGAGTGGGAATGTGCATAGTGATCATGATCCAGGTTTGAGATTTGACTGGACACAAATGACAGGCCATTATGTCGTTTAGAGGGCTAAGATGATGTAGAAGACAAAAGGGGACATAGTTGTGATGGCAATAAAATTGAGGTATGGAAGAACTAGTGATTTTGCTGTCATGTTAAAGACTTGGTTTATGAGAGGAGTGAGGGAAAGGCAAAGAAGGCATTATGGGTAAGTGATTTTTTTCAGAGAAGGAAATTTCAAAGTTCAGAATACTGAAAGTCACATAGTTAAGGATAATGGTGAGAAGTAGGGTATGGCCAGTCTTGCATAAATGGCAGAGATGGAGTGAAACTCTATGTGCCATGGGAGGTCCAGGATTGAATTAAATACTGGGGCTAAGAGGTAAGAGAGAAGGAAGGTTTAACAATTCATCAGTCTGTCCCCCTGTGCTTGCAATGATTTCTTTTCCTTGTTACTGTGATTTTTGGAATCCCTCACTCCATTCAAGATTAGCTCAAGTGTCACCCCTGACAAAAAACCTTTCCTGTGGCCCCATACTCTTGCTTGTAGCATTCTCCATAACAAACCATCTTTCAATATTTTGTACATTTACTTGTATGTGTATTCATTGAATCTAAGCTTCCTTAGGGCAAGGATATTTTATTTTTGTTTTTTGTATTTCCAGCACCAAATGCAGAATTTGGCTCATAAAAGGAGCTTAATAAGTTTTTGTTGAATTGGATTGAATAGACTCATAAAATCTTAAAAGGTGGAATAGCAGAATTCAGCTCCTATTTGAACACTTCTGTTGATCATGAGCTCATGATCTGCATACCATTTGTAGATAGAGCAATTAGAAGATTCCTTATACTGAATAGAAATGTGCATACTTATAAGTTGTATTCACTGACAGCAATTCTATTCTCTAGGTTCAAGAAGAATAGGAGCATAGGGTTTATAATTGACAGGGACTTTAAAGATCACCTAATTTATCCCCCTCATTTTACAGATGTGTAGTGTGCTTCTAATTACCACACTTCCTCCTTAAAGGAGAAACAATTGAAATCTTTCTGATGATTGGCAAGTTTCCATAGCATTTCCTGAATTCCACTTCAGCCATCACTTATAATTCCTCTCCACCAGAAAATTTGATCCTGCTCTTGGAACTCTCCCTGGGCTTTGATAGGCCAACTTTGGGCCTTATTTTGCTTGGTCTTGAGCCTGCCTTATCAACTTCCCCACATATCTCCATCCATGTATATTTATTCCTTCTTTTTTTCCTTCCTCCACCCCCTTGCTTTCCATCTGCCTTTCATGTGCTATATTCCACCATTAAAATATTAGCTCCTTGGGCGCAGCTGGGTAGCTCAGTGGATTGAGAGCCAGGCCTAGAGACGGGAGGTCCTAGATTGAAATTCGGCCTCAGACACTTCCCAGCTGTGTGACCCTGGGCAAGTCACTTGACCCCTATTGCCTACCCTTACCACTCTTCCACCTATAAGTCAATACACAGAAGTTAAGGGTTTAAAATAAAAAATAAAATTAAAAAAAATAATAATAATAA
>NW_025353417.1:0-1921 GCF_016433145.1 Gracilinanus agilis
ATATATATATATATATAAAAGGCAGAATGTCTGATGAATGAGGAAAGGCCAGAATCACAGAGTCTTTTGATGAAACCTAGATTTTTGTTAACATTTGTTGAATGTCTTTAGAGAAAGCATTTTGCCACAAGGTTCTTTAAAGAGAACACAATTGATATTATTGTCTTTGAGAGACAGCATGGTTAAATAAGTTTAAAAAATGACAGTAGTTAGACATAAGAATAATAAGATATTAAGTAAGCCCAACATATTAACAGATAACTGGTTTTACACCACCCTTTGGTTTGGCATTTTTAGTAGAAAGATTCCCCAAGAACGTCTCTCAAGCTCTCCAAAGATTAAATGTCTTACTTACTGTTAGACTTTCAGGTTGGATGGCATGTGGTAGGGGAGGTATTTTCAAGGTTGCATGGAGTCTTTTCTGGCATGCTTTCTCTTATATCATGTACCCATTCTGGTCACTTTAAAGACTGTCTTTACCACTAACATTGGGGCATGACTTATATTCTTTTAAATTTGACTTAATTCTCTCTATACTTGAGCAATGAGATCATTATTGGAGAAATTTGTTATAAATTTTTACTCCCAGTTTGTTGTTTCCCTTCTAATCTTGGTTATATTGGTTTTGTTTGTACAAAAACTTTTAAATTTATTTATTTTCATTTTTCATCTTGTTAACATTCTCCATCCCAGGTTTGGTCATAAATTTTTCCCTTCACTATAGATCTGACAGGTAAATTATTCTGTATCCCCTTAATTTATTTATGATTATCACCTGTTATGTCTAAATTATATACCCATTTTGACCTTATTGGATTGGTTGTGAGATATTGGTCTATATTTAGTTTCTGTCATGCTGTTTTCCAGTTTTTCCAGCAGTTTTGTCAAATAGTTCTTAACTTGAAAGCTGGATCTTTGGATTTCTCAAACACTAGATTGATAAGCTCATTTACGCCTGTATATTATATATCTAATTTATTCCATTGATCCACTATTCTATTTTTTAGCCAGTCCCAGATTTGATAATTACAACTTTATAGTACAGTTTGAGATCTGGTACCACTACGCCACCTTCCTTCACTTTTTAAAAAATTAATTCTCTTGATATTCTTGACCTTTTGTTCTTTCCTATGAATTTTATTATCTTTTCTAGTTCTATAGTTTGGTTGTTTGGTATGGCACCCAATAAATAAGTTAATTTAGGTAGAATTGTCATGCTTATTATATTAGCTCAGCCTACTCATGAGCAATTAATATTTTTGTCTGTATTTGACTTAATTTGTATGAAAAGTGTTTTATAATTGTGTTCATATAAATCCTATGTTGTTCTTGGCAAGTAGATTATCAAGTATTTTATAATGTCTATACTTATTTTAAAAGGAATTTCTATTGCTTGCTGTTGGACTTAGGTGTTAATATATAGAAATTCTAATGATATATGCAGATCTATTTTGTATCCTGCAAATTTGCTAAAGTTATTAATTATTTCAACTAGTTTTTTAGTTGATTCTCTAGGATTCTCTAAGTATACCATCATATCATCAGCAAAGAGTAATAGTTTAGTTTCTTCCTTGCATACTTTAACTCTTTTGACTTCTTTTTCTTCTCTTATTGCTAAAGCAAATATTTCTAATACAATATTAAGTAATAGTGGTGCTAATGGGCATCCTTGTTTTGCTCTTGATCTTATTGGGAAGGCTTCTAAATTATCACCATTGTTGATGATACTTGCTGATGATTTTAGAGAAATACCACTCATTATTTTAAGGAAAGATGCATTTAATGCTTTAGTTTCTAGTGATTTTAATAGATATGGGCACCAAATTTCATCAAAAGCATTTTTTGTGTTTATTGAAATGATTACGTGATTTCTGTTTTTTTTTTAATTGATATGGTCAATGGTTTTTCTAATACTAAACCA
>NW_025353418.1:0-5373 GCF_016433145.1 Gracilinanus agilis
AGGAAGGAAGGAAGAGAAAAAAGGAAGAGGAGGAGAGGAGGAAGAGGAGAAGGGGAAGAAGAGGAGGAAGAGGTAGAGGAGGAGAAAGAAGGAAGGGGAGGAGGGGAGAGGAGGAAAGGAGGAGAAGAAGGAGGAGCAGCATTTGTACAGGCTTTAAAAATTGTAAAGTGTTCTCCTACCTTATCTCATTTGAATGTATTTTTGAGCCTGCCTGGATATCTAATTTGGAACATGAGTATGCCAGGTTGGCACTGAAAGGGTTATAATGGTGAGTTAAAAAGAACTCGTCCAGTTCTGAATCACTTGCCTGCCACCAGCTCCCACCCCCAGGGGAAGCTAAGCTATTGAGTCAAGAGGAAAGAATACAGGAGCAGGGAGCTAAGATCAAGTGTGTATGGAGGAAGAAAGGAACAATTGGGAGCTGTGTGGAGCAGCTGGGGTGCAGGGCCAAGGTCACAGGGTCAGTACAGAGGGAAGGGGGAGGGAGGGAGGCTGAGCACCAGGCCTGGGCCACACTCTTCAGCAGTGGAAGCCACTTGCTGATGCCTTGCCATCGGACCCCCTAACTCTTCAGGGAGGTAAAGGCTGGAAGGAGGTCCAAGCTCCGATAACCACAATCGATCCACTAACAAGTTCCTACTTAGTATTAGACACTGAAGGTACAAAGACAAAGATGAAACAGGCCCTGCCCTCAAAAAGCTTATGTTTTATAGGGGGAGACAACATGCCTCCCTGTCTACAGTCAGAACCCTTGGGCCGCCTGGGGAAGTCTATAGACTCCTCGGAATGTTTTAAAATGAAACAAATTCCATTAAAATACGGTTATCAAAGTATTTTTTAAAAAACAAGTTTATATAGACCAGAGGTTAAGAACCTCTGCTCTGTAGAGAGGCACCGTGATGTAGTGGAGAGTGTATTAGACTTGAAGTCAGATGTTGTTTGTCCTTTGTTTCAAAGAGGACCAATGATAATTCCAGGGTGATATCTTGACTTGTACAGGAACCAAATCGAAGTGAGGCAGAGAGCCGCAAAGTCATTAGCCTCACTCTGCCTTCCAGAGTCTTCAAGGTTCAGTGTTGGGACAAAAATCAAGATGAATGATGATGACCTGGGATGCAACGGCTCTAACCTTGGCCTCTTCAATGTCTGCCCGAGCTCTAAGTGCCCCTCGGCACCTGCTTCAGCTGTCTTCGTGGCCTTTGGAACAAACTGTTCTCATTTGTTGGTTCTGCCAGGGGACATCGGCACACGCTTGGGTAGCCATCGCCCTAGTTCACTGACAGGTGTGAGCCTTGTGGGCTCCCCTCTGCAAAGATGGCTTAACCAGGGATGAGGCCTCTGTGCGTGTCACAACTTCTTAGAGTCAGAGGAGTGAGAGTTGGGTGAAAGATGGACACCAAATGTGGATGAGCAGCGACAGAAAAGGGTTTGGCGAGCCCTCACACCAGAGGGGCTAGATTGCAAGCTCCTTAAGGGTAGGTCTATATACCCAGTGCTTAGTGAAATGCCTGACACCTAGTAGGCTCTTTTTTTTTGTAATTTAGAATTGTTAATATTTATTTTAAACCCTTATCTTCCATCTTAGAATCAATACTGCATATTGGTTCTGAGTCAGTAAGGGCTGGTGATGGGTTAAGTGACTTGCCCAAGGTCACACAGCGAAGATGTATCTGAGAACAGATTTGAATTTTTAAAAAACCATTACTTTCTTAGTAACAACTCTACAACAGAAGAGTAAGGACTAGACAAATGGGGTTAAAGTGACTTGCCCATGTCACACAGTTAAGAAGTGTCTGAGGCCAGATTTGAACCCAGGTTCTCCCAACTTCAGGCCTGGTGCTCTATCCACTGTACCACCTAGGTGCCCTGTAGTAGGCCCTTAATAAATGTTTACTGATTGATGTATTGATTGATTCTGTTTCAGACACAAACCAGCTGTGGGTCTGAGCCTGCTTCTTCTATTAACGGAGGAGGATAGACTCAATGACCTCTAAGGTCCCTTCTAGCCCTAAAGTATGATATTTTACATATGTGTGTGTGTGTGTAAGTAATACATGTGCACATATATAATTACCAGACTTATGATTTTATCATCATAGGAAGCTCCCAGTGAGGAAATTCCCTCTAACAATGTAAATCGGCATCTCATCTACAATTTATAATCTCAAGAGAGTTAGGGCATTGAGAGTTTAAGTGAATTGTCCAGTGTCATAGAGCCCATTTGTATCAGAGTTGGAAGTTGAACCCAGGTCTTTCCTGACTCAGTCTCTGTCCACTAAGCCATGCTATCCCAAATACATAACATGCAGAAAATGCAATATACAAAAATTAACAAAATCTTATTTGGAGGATAAGTATGAAGGAAACAAACAAGGATAAACTGCTTATATTCTAGTTTGAGGAGATAATGCATGTGTCCCCTCTGAACTCTATCATCTTTTTATTTTATTTTATATTTTTACTTTATTCATTTTTAAATTTTAATAACAAATTTCCACATAATGAGTTCTATCATCTTTTTTTTTTAAATTTTTTAACCCTTAACTTCTGTGTATTGGCTCCTAGGTGGAAGAGTGGTAAGGGTGGGCAATGGGGGTCAAGTGACTTGCCCAGGGTTGCACAGCTGGGAAGTGTCTGAGGCCGAATTAGAACCTAGGACCTCCCGTCTCTAGGCCTGACTCTCAATCCACTGAGCTACCCAGCTGCCCCTTCCCTATCATCTTTAAAAGATACAGAGGGAGGGGCAGGTAGGTAGCTCAGTTAATAAAGCACTAGACCTGGAGTCAGGAAGATCTAGATTCAAATCTAGCCTCAGATACTTTGTAGCTGTGTGATCCTAGACAAGTCACTTAATCCTGTGTGCCTCAGTTTCCTCATCTTATCAAATGAGTTGTGATCTCTGCCAAGAAAACTCCAAATGAAGTCACAAAGAATCTGATGCAATTAATTGACTAAAGGACAACTCAAGGAGTTTACATTCTATTGCATAATTTAGATGAGTGCCAGGGTATGCTGGAGCCAGAGCCTATTGTTAAATTTTTATTGGGAGCACATACACCTCAGAAATCAGCTCTTGCTTTGCTGATTGTCTAGACATAAGAAAATGGTGAAGAGAATGTTAATAATGCAGATTAAACTAAATAGTCTGTCTTGTTGCGCTCTTTTTTTCCTGTTAAATTTTTGCCAGCATGCTCCTGGATAGGTATATACAAAATTGATACAAGATTAGGGCAGCCGAAGCTGGGCAGATAGATGAAAGATATCCCATAGAAAATGGCTTAAGTCTTGCAGAAGGCCTGGAATTCTTTTATTTTATTTGGTATTTTTTAATTATCATGCAAAACGCATATCCATATTAGGCACTGTTCTAAGACTAAACCCCAACATAAAACCGTAAATGCCCATATATGAAAGACAGTATACTTTGATCTACATCCATCCATCTCTACCATTTCTTTCTCTGGTAGTGGATAATATTCTTTGTCATAAAAGATCTGGGATTCTAAGAAGGGAAGGTGAAAAGGAAATGCATTTCAGACATCAGGGAGAAATTTGAGGCTGACAGACCAGTCAATCAATAAATGTTTGTTGAATGCCTACTGTGTGCCAGACACTGTGCTGGGTACTGGATCAATTAGAGAATATTTCTGTAGTCCAAGTGAGAGGTGATAAGGTTCAGAATTAGGATAGTGCCTGTGCAAGTGTGAAGAGAGGGAGCAGATTTTTTTAATATAATTTTAATTTATTTTTTCTCAATTATACATAAAACTATTAAATTTTTATTTTATTTTTTCTGATAGTATAGATTTTATTTGTTCAAATTACATGTAAAAGCAATTTTTAGCTTTTGCTTTTTAAAAATTTGAATTCCAAATTCTCTCCCTCTCTCCTTTTCCCCGTCCCTGAGAAGGCAAACAATTAGATATCCATTACACATGTGCAGTCATATAAAATATATTTTCATATTAACCATGTTGCAAAAGAGATTGCAGATTTTAAAAAACGTAAGAAAAATAAAATTTAATGTTCCAATCTATATTCAGACTCCATTGGTAGTTTTTATGGAGATAGATAGCATTTTTCATCATGAGTCCTTCAGAACTACCTTAGATTGTTGAATTGATCAAAGTAGCTAAGACATTCCTGGTACGCTATTACTGTTACTGTGTAAAATGTTTCCCTGGTTCTGCTCACTTCTCTTTGCATCAGATCATGTAAGTCTTCTAAGGTTTTTTGAAATCCATTCTGCTTGTCATTGATTAGCACAATTGTATTCCATTACAATTATATACTACAACTGATACTTATCAATTCTAAGACATTAAGTGAGGGTTTTTTAAAAAGAGCTACTATAAATATTTTTGTAGGAAAAGGTCCTTTTCCTTTGATCTCTTTAAGATATAGACCTAGTAGTGGTATTGATGGGGCAAAGGATATGCATAGTTATATAGCACTTTGGCAATAGTTCCAAATTGCTCCCCAGAATGGCTAGCAGCGGGGCAGATTTGAAGGCTGTTGTAGAGGTAAGATATGCCATTACTTCCTCCCAAAGTTCTGGGGACTTTATTCACAGAGATTTCCTTCCTCTGCCTTCCTACAGTATAGATCAAGCCCTGAGATTAATACAATGTCAATCTTAGCTCTAAATCTATACCTGGAAAAATAGTTCTTAGTGCTTTTAACCTTCCCATACTCATGTTTTCTGATGATTTCATGGGTTTGTAAATAGATAGTTGGATTTAGAATTGGGAGGGACCTTACGAAAGTGATGTCAAACTCAAATAGAAATGGGTCTGGGTACATAAGGATTCCTGTAAGCCACATGCTCACTTAGAAAACCACATGTTAACATTATCTATATTCAATTGTGTTTTTATTGATTTCATTTCATATTTCCCTGTGATGTCCAGCCTCATTCAGGAGTGTTAGTAGTTTGATACCTCTGCTTTAGAGGATATCTAGTTCAGGCCTCTTCATTTACAGAGAAGGAAACTCAGCATCAGAGAAGGGAAGCAATTTAAAGCCACATAGCTAGCAGGTGTCAGGATCCTTACACCCCTAGACTCAGAGATCTTTCCAATATTTTCATACCACAAGGTGTCCTTGGGAGATCCAGGAGAAAATGTGAAAAGCCAGAAAGAGCTTAGAAGACTTGGCAGCCCAAGATAGCAGCTACTGTAGGCAGGTCCCCTAGTGGAGACTCAGGGACTAGCCTGCTCAATAGCTGTGTCCCACCCACTAGATCCTCTAGCATTAGGAGAGATGAGGATACATAGTGTCCCAAAAGTCTTAGGTTAGTTTTAAGCTGCCCTAAGACTTTTGGGACACTATATGTGTATATTTATATATACCTAATATATATTATATGAAAAT
>NW_025353419.1:0-5601 GCF_016433145.1 Gracilinanus agilis
TCTCTGTCTCTGTGTCTCTTTGTCTCCCACCCTACTCTCTCCCCCGCTGCTCTCTCTCCTCCCCTCTGTCTGTCTGTCTCTAAGAGATTTCTTTCTTCCCCTATAAAATGGCAATAAAAATGAGAACTCTAGCAACTGCTACATAGAGTTATTGAGGCTCAGCAGATAGCTGGATCTGGAGTCAGGAATATCTAAGTTGAAATCCAGCTTAGCTCAGTGTCCCTTGGACCAGTCAACTCAGTTTCCCCATCTATAAAACAGGGGAATTAATAGTGCTTACCTCCCAAAGTTGTGGTGAGGACAAAATGAGATAATATTAATAAAGCATTATGTAAGTGCTATTATTACTATTAATATAGGCAAAACAACTTGCAAATTGTATAGATGTCCTTTATCATATGAAGAGTTGTCTGAAATGGGAATTCAATTTGCTCTGCTTGCTTCCAGAGGGCAGAACTAGAAACAATAGATGAAAGTTATATAGCTAGTGTTTGACTTTATTTAAGAAAAACTTCTTGATCAGAATAATCTGAAAATGAAAGACGTCTCACCATTATTGGAGAAAGCCAAGCAGAGATTTGCCAGGATATGACAGAGGACTATTAATGGGATATTGAGGGCAGAGCCTTTAAGACTCCTCCTAGGTTCTATGATTCTGGTCTCCCCACAGAACCCTGTCCAGGTCTCCAAATATAGAAGGTGGGCGGAGGCTTTACATAGTGGTTGTGACCAAGAAGAGTCTAGTCAAGGAGAACAAGTTAAAACTGGGAATGACCTAGCTATTCTCAGCAACACAATGACACAGGACAATCCCACAGGACTCACGATGAAACATGCTATTCACTTCCAGAGAGAGAAGTGATGGAGTCTGAATGTGGATTGAAGCGTATCCTATTTCACTCTATTTTCTTCATAGTTTTTTATATGTATTTTCTTCTGCAAAATGATGGATATGGAAATTCATTTTGTATAGTATCTGACCAATATCAAATTCCTTACTGAGAGAGGGGGAGAGGGAGAGAATTTGGAACTCGAAATGTTAGAAAACAAATGCCAAACATTGTTTTTTAAAAGTGATTGAGAAGAATAAAACATTTCTGAAGGAAATACAAAATAAAACAAACGAAAAGAACAAGTTAAAGGAGGAAGTCTTTGTGTTAGTACTGAAGATATAGTCCCACGGACAGCACATTTGGGATTTTATTGGAATTATGTGAGATGTGAACAAGTACTATATGTGGAGGAGAAAAATCAGGACTTCCCCTTCTGGGCCACTGTGTCATGCAGGCTAAACTGGTCCAGGGAAGCTGGGTCAGTTCTTTGATGGCCTGAAGGGTAGAACCAGAAAGTTGAAGTACTGCATAGGTCTCAGTGAAAATGTGGCTTATTGGAAAGGGAAAAAGAGGTTGCTTAATTATTTATGGGCTTGAATTCAAATCTTCCACGTTTTAAATTTTCTGTCTGTTGAAAATAATTTTTATTTGATATGTTATTAACTGGAAGTGTTTCAGGAGAGCCCAGGGCTCCCTTTTCTATAAAGAGCCAGACATGAGCTAAGTCTGTCATTCCCAGAGGAGACTTTGGATGGGGATATGGGCAGAAAGGAGCCAGCTATAGAAAAATGAGAGCCCGATCTTTTAAGAATGAATCCAGATCATGTTCTAGGCTATGAGTTATATATGTTGCTGACTTCCTGATTCACTTGTTCTTTTATGAGAAAACACTGTGATAAAATGGGAAAACAAAATTGGATATGGAGTTGGGGGATCTAGTATTGAATCTTAACTGTCACATTGTATGATCTCAGACAAATCACTTAAGATCTGGGTCTTAAATTCCTCATTTATACAATGAAGCTTGGATTAAATAACTTTTTTTTTTAACCCTTACCTTCCATCTTAGAATAAAAACTGAGTATTGGTTCCAAGGCAGAAGAGTGGTGAAGGCTAGACAACGGGGGCTAAGTGACTGCCCAGGAATGTCTATGAGCAGTTTTGAATCCAGGATGCCCCATCTCTAGACCTGGCCACCTAACTGCCCCATCATGATGACTTCCAAGACTCATGATGACTCAGGAAACTAACTCGGTGGCCCATTGTATAGAGTGCTGGCCTTGGAGTCAAGAAGGCATGGCAAGGCCACGAGCACTTATGAAACTTACTATGTCCCAGTGATTGTGCTAAGTGCTAGCAAAAAGAAAGAGTTCTTGCTCTTGAATCTAGTACTTTCTAATAAGAGAAGACAAATATAAAAGGGAACTGACAATGTGCTGAAAAGTACCATGTGGGGACATAGTATTGAAGTCCAGAAAAGCAGAAGCACAGCCAGGAGGGGAATGGAAGTTGGCCAGCCCAAAATGGAGTTCCCAGGAGGAACTCAACAACCAACATGAATCAAGAGACTTGAGTTCAAATCTTGCCTCAGACGTTTATTTGTTGTGAGACCATAGGCACTTAGCGTCTCTTAGCCCCAGTTTCCTCATTTGTAAAACGAGAAAGATAATAGCACTTAATTTTTAGGGTTGTTGTAAAGATGACATGAGATAATATTCATAAAGTGCTTTGCAAACCTTAAAACATTAAGGTCTCTTCCATCTCTCATCTCACCGACCTACCCTTGGCTTCATTGTCTCTGGTCATTGCCCCTCTCTGGGGCATTCATTGAAAGAGACTCATCAGCTCCTTCACCAGAGGTCAGCAGAGCTGACAAAGTCACTCATCAGCATCCAGTGGGAAGGGGCCTCTTTCCCAAACCCTGACTCATCCTTGAGTTGTTCTTTGAGCAGGAAGCAGTTGGCTGAGCCACTGAATTCCTACAGACCACGGGGATAATGAGGAGCACTGTGTGGGAGGCAGCCATCAACAACACAGCTGAATTTGGGGGTTTTGTGACATTTTGGGAGCTGTTAAAATAAGATGCAACACAATTTTAGATAAACTTCCTAATGGCTGCTTTTGTCCCAGTGGCTCTGTGGATTTAATAAATAGAGAAAATCAAATGGTGCTTCATGAATAATATACTGACTCAGCTCTGTGGGTCCCGCTGCCCCTCCTGGTGCGAATGCGTCTGGCGCTTTTAATTTCCTGTAAATTGGTAGGGTGTCTCTCACAGAGTGGGTCAAAGCAGAGACGAAGCCCAATCTTGAAGAAGAATGACGCCACAGTTTCTCCCACTTCCCAAGCTGCCAGATCAGATGACTTTTTCATTTGGCCTTGAAATTTTCCTCCTTTCCTATAAAACCTCAGGTTAAGATCCACTATTTTCAAATTGGTGAAGGGGATGAGAAACCCCTGGAGAAAGTTGAATGACTCACCCAAGTAGAGATATAGAGAAATCCCATGGAAAGTAAGGTTGGATGAATATTTACAGGAGTGTTATTATGGATGGGAAGAGTATTAGAAAATCAGTTCGGTTCCATTGAGCCAATATTTATTAAAGTGCCTACTGTGTATCAAGCTAGGCATTGGGGATACCAAAGCAAGCTGAAATAGTCCCTATCTTCCAGGAGTTCATGTTCTACAGGGGACGTATAATGTATATAATGTTTATAACATGTATATAATATGTGTTTGTTGTTTAGTCATTTCAGTTGTGTCTGACTCTTTTGGGCCCCTTTGAGGTTTTCTTGGTATAGATGCTGCAGTGGTTTGCCAATTCTGTCCCTAGCTCGTTTTACAGATGGGGAAACTGAGGCAAATAGTGTTGAGCAGAATCACACAACTAATAAGTGTCTAAAAAGATTCGAACTTAGGAAGGTGAGTCTTCCTGACTTCAGGTCTGGCACTCTATCCACTGCGACACTTAGCTGCCCTAATAATATGAATTAGGTAATTGCTTTAAAAATGTTTTAAATTTTATTGTCATGCAAAATACACTTCCATATTGGTCATTATTGTAAGAGCAAAGTCATACATAACCAAAACCCCCAAATAAAACCAAAGAAACACTGATGTGAAAGATGACTCCAACAATTCTTTCTCTGGAGTCTTTCAGGATTGTCCCAGATAATCACTGCATTGCAGAGAGTAGCCAAATTTTCACAGATAATCACCATCCAGTATTGCTATTACTGTGTACAATGTTCCCCCCAGTTCTGCTTATTTTGCTCTTCATCAACTCCTGCAGATCTTTCCAGTTTTTTTCTGAAATCCTCCTGTTTGTCATTTCTTATAGCACAATAGTATTCCATCACCAACATGTACCACAATTTGTTCAGCCATTCCCCAATTGATGGACTTCCCCTCTGAATTAGGTAATTTCAAAGTCAACATAATTAAAAGTATTTTCAAGCTGCCAGAGGGCATTAATTACTTGAGCTGATTAGCTGTCCTCTTAATTACTTACCTATTATCTCATGGAAAAGACAGTCATGAGTAATGGCATATTGGAAAGATGAGTGGATTAAGCACCAGAAGCTCTGAGTTCAAAGGATCTCCTAGTTCAATGAATGAGTGAATTTTTAAAAGTACTTGCTAAGCACTCACTATGTGCCAAATAGGCAGCTAGGTGGGACAGCAGATAGAACACTGGGCTTGGAATCAGGAAAACTCTTCTTCCTGAGTTCAAATCCAATCTACCAGCTGTGTGACCCTGGGCAAGTTACTTAACCCTGTTTGCCTCAGTTTCTTTATCTGTAAAGTGAGCCAGAGAAGGAAATGGCAAAGTGTTCCATTATCTTTACCAAAAAACCACCCCCAAACCCCAAAAGAGTCATGAATAATCATATATGATGGAAAAAGACTAAACAACAATGTGGCAAGCACTGTGCTAAGTTTTGGGGAGACAAATGGAAAAGTGAGAAATTCTTGGGGAGTTCACACTCTAGTTGGAAGAGGCACCTGTTATAGGAGGGTTCAGCTATAGGAGAGAGGAAGAGGCTAAAAGTAGGCAGATAGATTAGAGTTGGGTAAATGATAGGGGCCCTTGGTATGCATTGGCAGGATGGGAAGGTCTGGTGGTTTCTCTTAGCAGAAGGACTGTGGTGGGTGATCTCACTGCTCGTCCTGCAGGAGTCACAGTGGGGCTGGAGGAGCCCAGCACCATGATGGGAAGTACCAGGGGCCTGAGCTTTAAAGTGGAGCAGAAGCTCTAAATTGGAGTGAGAAGGAAAGGGGTCACACACCGTATGAAAGGGGGAAAGGAACGGGGGAATTGTAGAAAAGTAGTGGGGTAGAACTCACTACGGCTCCTATTCCATGCCCCCCTCTGATGCCTTAGAGGATTAAGGGCAGTGGGCAGGTTAGGGTGGGAAAGGGGAAAAGCTCCTTCCTCATGGTATCTGGTCCTTTTACCTATCTCTTTTCAAGGTACCTTGAAATATGGTGTGTATGTGTGTGTATCTATACAATATACATATATGTGTGTATATGTATATGTATATGTATGTACATTTGTATATGCCTGTAAATGTAGATATTTACACATATTGTGCATATATGAATATATAGATATGTGTTTATAGTTTATATACATATATTTTTAAACAGAATATAAAATATATGTTATATATTATATTTATATAGACTATAGTATATTTATAAACAAATACATAAATACATATTTATTTTAGATTGTTTATATATAGAACATGTCATATATATC
>NW_025353420.1:0-6128 GCF_016433145.1 Gracilinanus agilis
CATATATATAGTTGTGTATATGCATGTATATATATATATATATTTATATACATCCATATGGATGTGCCATAAGCAATATGTGAATCTACAGTGTATATATGTGTGTGTGCATACGTATATATGTATCTTTGTAGTTAGTGTGGTTTCTTCTTTTGGTGCCCAGATACCGGAAAATCTGTGAGTGAGCTGAGCTCTAAATATACAACATGATAGGAAGGTGTCCATTCCCAAAATATTACCACCACCAATTTTTTATAGGGACTAAATCTCATCGTTAGAAATTCACTCCTTTGGATAAGGCATGGCTGCCTTTTGGCATTCTGATTTAAAGTGAAAATGCCTCTGAGAAGTATAGAACATTAAAAAGTTACTCGTCATTTTGACTTTACTGTGAATTAATTTATCCGTTCTCTTCTGCAACAGCTGGCTTAGAAAGGGATATTGTGGAAATTGGAATTTGGATCCTAGAAAGGGGAAAGGATACTTTTGGATGATGGTATATTATTTAGTGAAGATATTCTAAGGAGGATATCTTAGTATCAGTAACTACTTAGTAACTAACAGGAAGCAGATGGTTCTAATAACTTGAAATGTAATAGTGACAAATATAAATAATAATAACAGACTTATGTATATCTGAGGGGGAATCCAGCAAGCCAACAGTTTTTACCAAAAACAAAAACAAACAAAAAAAAACTTGTAATTCTTAATTCATCACAAATTTAACATGAGTAGATCATTTGATGTGGCTCCCAAAAATAAATCATGGGGCAGATATTTCACTGTTCTTTGCCCTGATCAGACCACATATACCACATTATGGTCACTTGTAGACATATGCATTTTAACAGGATTTTGACAAACTTGAGAGTATCCGAATAAAGGATACCAAGATGGTGAGGTTACTAATCACCATGTAATGTGAGGACATAATGGTCACATGGAAAGGAAAAAGATCAAGTAAGGAAAAAAGGAAAAGCAGAATATTTAATGTGAAGAAAATTCAAGACTGGCATCTTTGATACCTTCAAAATCTGAATTACTGAAAGAATTTGAAATTTGAAAGAATTTGAAAGAATGATTTAGGCTCCAGATGGGAGAATTGGTACCAATTAGTAATAGCTATATGGAAGTTTCAAAGAGATCATTGATAATGAAATCCAAAATATTTATAGAAGGACTTTATATAGAACAAAGAACTGCAATCAAAATTGATGACATTGACTGGGGAATGACTAAAGTAATTTGGGGGCATAAATGTAGTAGACAGAAATGATGAATATAACTATAAAAAATTGTGAACACCTTCATGCATTTTCAAGTCAGATATGTAGGGAGCCAAGAAAACAATATACACAACACAATAGCTATAATAATTAGAAATAGAAAGAAGACTCAGCAGAAAATAAATGAAATTTCATTTTGGAGAATTGTAAGAATAAACTTGGTCTTAAAGAATGATATGAAAAGATACCCCCACTTCTCTTTTTTCCTTCTTCCAAGAATCTCCAATTTATCATTTCTATATCTTTCTTGTTTTCATATTGTCTCCTCCATTAGACTATGAGCTCCTAGAGGGCATCAACTATTTTTTTTACTTTTTTTGAATGCCCAGAACTACTACAGTTAATATAATGTCAGAAAAAGATCTCTTAAAAATTATTCACTTTGCGTGGCAGCTGGGTAGCTCAGTAGATTGAGAGCCAGGCTTAGAGATGGGAGGTCCTAGGTTCTAATTTGGCTTCACACACTTCCCATCTGTGTGACCCTGGGCAAGTCACTTAAACCCTGTTGCCTAGCCCTTACCACTCTTCTGCCTTGGAGCCCATACACAGTATTGACTCTAAGACAGAAGGTAAGGGTTTAAAAGAATTATTCATTTATCCAAGTTGTGAGGCCTACAATTATGTGATATATAACATTTGTCTTTTGACTTTTTAATATATTAATCAGTTTTATTAATTAAAAAACAAACAAAAAATCTTGATTCTATGAGCTGTTTGTCTGAGAAAAGGAACACTTAAGAGATTGGTTTTTAACTTGAGAATACCTTCAGTTCGATACTATGAGAAACAAAGTTCCCAGAAGAGAGTTGTAGTTAAAAAAGTGTAGACATCTTTTCTAGGGGGCAATTGTGGGGGAAAAATTGTTAGAGGTTGCAGTTTGAGAGAATAGCTAGATCAAGGGTCATTTGTTTGTTTTGCTGAAATAGGGAGAATGTGGGTATATTTGTAGTCAGTAAGGAAGATAAAAATGAATAAGGAGAAAATAAAGGTTACTTAGAGAAGGAGGATAATCATCAGTTCAAGGATCAGAAAGGTTCAAGATTACAAGCAGAACAGTCTCTAGGAGAACCAGAGTCATCTTAACTTAGTTCTAAACTGATGGTGAAAGCTAACTGGAACATGAACTGCATAATGCTGTTTTGGGAGAGAGCACTGTTTTTCTATACATAAGAGAATAATAATGAATCATGTATTTTTTAAAATTAAATATATAAATGAGTAGAGAGATTATGCCACATTATTATAAAATCTGTTTCTAGGGTTAGGTCAGATAGTTTAAGCGTAGCATTATTACAATCAGAATTGTGGACTTGAACTTTTTAATAAGTCAGCAAATACATAAAGAGACAGTTGTGTTTGATGGCCACAACCCAGGCACCCAAGTCTGCCCTTTTACTTCACAGATAATTCTCTATGTTTGCATACATTTTTGTACATCTTCACAATTCTTGCACTAAGCTAAAGATTTTAAGCTCAATGAAACCTCTTTCCGTCAATTACTAAGCTTCACCTATCGTTTTCTACACTTGCATGAAGCATGCCCACAAATCAACTTCAAAACAATTCTGTTAGAGAGGCGAGGAGACAAAGACCTTGGGAAATAGAAAGGCAAGTCAGACATTTGGTAGCTTCCTATTTTTAGCAAATTATTCTTGCTAACTAGGTGATCGGCTCACTTGTTTCTCTACTGCCAGAGGACTGGAAGTGTAATTAATGGCCTCTCATTTTTAGCATCCTATGAAAATGTCTCCGGCCCCTTGCTTTCATTCCAGCTCCTTTTGGTTATGAGGAATACCAGAGAAGAATATAGGATTGAGTCAGTGCAAATGAATTTTCACTATTGAAAGGAAACCTAGGTCCAATTTGATATTCGATAAACATCAAGAGCCTCCCATATGAAAGATCAAATACACAATCATAGATTGAGGATAAGCTATGAGAACGGCTGAAGCAATTTACAAATCGGAAGAGCTATAAATAATAATAATAGTTGCATGGCGTGTTTATGCCTCTTCCAACTCCTTTCAGAGTATGCCTATGGTAGAAATATGCCACGGCTAGTGTTGCTTGGTGGGAAGTGAGTGGCCCCTTCCTGCCCTCTTCTTTAGGACATGCAGAGTTTCTTAAACAAAGAATAGTTCCATTTCTTCCTTCAAAGCCATCATTTTATAAAAACATAACATATATTTTGACACAGCTCCATTTGACTTGGGGCCTTTCTTAAAATAAGCCCAGACTGAAAATTCACAGAGATTGAATCACCTCTAACCCTCCCAATATGATGGGTGTTACTCATCAGGATATACTTTTCATTCTTGGAACAGTGTGGGAAAGTTCTGACTTTCACTGTCAAGCCCATGTTCAGTCATCCAACATAATCTTGCTAGCTCCAAACAACTCCTGGCCCGCCTCCAGTTTTCCTCGTTGACTCACCCAGGTGGAGAAGATGGTGTGTGTCACCAGTTTTCCCTGTTATCCACTGGAGACAGGCTGCCCACCTACCGTAAGAAAACAGTGAAAAATGGGAAGCTGGGGCAAAGGGCCCTTCTGGGAATTCTGACATATAATGGGCTCTGGCCTCCCCTTCATGCATTTGAATGTCATTTTGATATTTGGAAACCTGCAATTGATTTTATTGCACAGCAATTCTTTCTTCTTTCCTAGTCAGGGAGGGAGATCTTGGTCAAATCCAAGTTGTAATTTCTATTTTTGGTTTTGACTCAGAAGGGAAAGCATTGGTCCAAACTGCCTTGTGTATTTATCTCAATAATTACTGTGAATTAGATTTTTTTCAACTAGTTTCTCTTTTCATGTTTTCATACTCAACCACAAACTCAAGGGGTTTTGAAGTTTATGCAAATTAATAGCTTGCAATGAGTTAACATGACTGTCTGAAACATCTAAGGGAATGATTTATCTTGCCTACTTAACTTGATCTTTCCTTAGTGCCTGGTGCCCAAAGGATAAGGATTTATTTCTTGCTGGGAATCAAGGCTTTCCCTTAATTGATGGGAAATATAGTATAGTGGGAAAAAGTCTCATCATCTTCTAAGGTTAGAGGCTGTGGGTTCAAATCCCACCTTAGAAAAATATTAGCTGTATGACCTTTTGTAATTCCAGAAAATGGACTTCAGTTTCTGTATCTGTAAAATGAGGAGGTTGGATAAAGCGACAGCATCTCAAGAGCATTCATTGTCAGCTCTAGATCAATGATCAAATAGTATAACAAATCATCTTTGTATACTTGCTTTCTTAATCAATAGCTGTCTTCCTCTTGGAAATGTGGAAATCAGAGTCATAGATACCCAATTAAACTTCCTCCAATGCTTCTGTTCATTTCCCTTTCTTACACTAAACCACATTATGAGTGTGTTTGTTTATGTATGCACATGTGTATCTCCAGCCCCTCTTGTCTACCAATTTGGACATTTAATAATAGCTAACATTTGTATATATATTACAATCATTATCTCGTTAGATCTTTGGGAAAGAGACATTATTAATTATCTTCACATTACAATTGGGGAAACTGAGGCAGGAAGCACTAAAGTTACTTTCCCAGAGTCACACAGAAAGTATCTGAGGCTAGATATGAATTCAGGTCTTGCTGATTCCAGACCTAGAAACCTATCTACTCTGTCATCTGCCTCCTGAAACACAAGTATGATAAAAACACAATTCTGGGTCAGAGGGAGCATGAAAAGATCTGCAATTAGAGTAAGGAAAACTTGAATTCAGATACCTTCTCAGACACATCTTACTTGTGAAGGCCACTCAAGGCCCCCCATCTCATCAGTTTCCCTCATCTGAAAAATGAAAGTGATAATAGTTTCTACCTCATAGGGTTGTTATTAGGATGAATATTTTCAAGATAATGTTTTCATGGTTTTCTGAAAACTTAAAAGATTCTAAAAGTGGTAGCTAGTATTGTTATTAGCTATTTTATTATTGTTGCACCTATTTTATTTTTTTAAGTTTTTATTTTGAGTATTTTCCCATAGTTACATATTTCATGTTCTTTCTCTCTCCCCCAAACGCCCTTAGCCCTGTTAGTCAACACACAAAAATCCACTGGGTTTTACATGTATCATTAAGACCTAATTCCATATTATTGATGGTTGGACTAGAGTTATCGTTTAGTGTCTACATTCCCATTATTATCCCCATCAGCCCATGTGTTCAAGCAGTTGTTTTTCCTCTGTGTTTCTCTTCCCACAGTTCTTCCTCTGAATGTGGCTAGTTTTCTTTCTTATAAGCCCCTCAGCCTTGCTCTGGATCCTTGCATTGCTTGCTGTGCCTATTTTAAAAATCTTCCACATATGTTCTATTGTCTTCTTAGAATGATTGTTCACTGAGGGAAATGACAAAAGCAGGTGTTACTGTTGTTCCAGTGGCATTTCCATCCCTCTGGCACTTCTTAGGGAGACCTTAAAGAAATGTCATGCTAGACCCTCTCTTTTCTGTCTTATACACGTGTCTCCCTCTTTTCTGGTGATTCAGTATGCCTTCATTTTGCATTTTTAGATTGAGAGCAGCGACTATCCCTTTTCTCTCAATCTTCTTTGCTGTGTCCCAGATTCTCCAGTCCCTTTGCTACATCGTTTGAAACTCAGGAATCACAAATTGTGGCAGTCATGAATGAAACTGGACCAGCCTCTCCAGATCCCACCTCTCCTACTTGCTCTGCCTCCCTCCCCCTCATGATCTCATTAAAAAGATCATTGGGAAATTTGGCTCCTTTTGGGGCTTTGCGAGTTTATTCTTTTATTTTTTCCATACTTAGAATATCCAGTTTGAAAGAGAGAGAGAGAGAGAGAGAGAGAGAGAGAGAGAGAGAGAGAG
>NW_025353421.1:0-7358 GCF_016433145.1 Gracilinanus agilis
AAGGAAGATCCTTATCCCCTACACACACACACACATCCTCTATCAAACCTTCACCTCTGCCAAGATCTGAAATTCTCCCTTCAAAATCCTTCCTCTTAGTGTAACTCAGAAGAGAAATATCCTAGGTTGAAAGGAGCCTTAACTCTAGCCCTCTCCTATTCGAATGGATTGATTGATTGATACAATAAGTAGAGAATGAAGGGATTATTTCATTTGTTTCTCTTTGTATCTCAAATGCTTGAAAAGTTGCTTGGCACAGTGAAAATTTAATAAATCATTGTTGATCGTCACTGTGAGGAAATGTCTCAAGGTTTGGGGAAAATTCCAAGGAATTACAGAATTCCCACATTTCAGAAAGGAGCCTTCCATTGCAATTCATACCCAAACAAGAATACTGTCTACAATAAATCCAACAAGTTGTCAGTAGCCTTTGTTTCCAATTAAAGGGGGCCCCTTACTTCCCAAGGCAGTCCCTACCACTTTGGAAAGCTCTTAATTGCTAAGGAATTATTTGTAACATACAGTCTAAATTTGCCTCTTTGCAACTTCTAACAGGGGCACTAGTTCTACCCTCCAGGGCTAAAGAAAACCATTCTAATCCATTTTCCTGCTGACAGTTCTTCAAATAGACAGCTATCAGCCCCACCTCCCTTCCTCTTTGTCTTCTCCAGGCTAACCAACTTAGTATTACTTTCCAGGGCTCCACAAGTAATCAGAGGCTCTGTGCTTCCCATATATCCATAATAAAGGCAGCAGCAATTTGGAACAAAGAATTGAAGTGAGTTGAGGTGGAAAGTGATGCCTTTTGGGACTTCACTTGGATTTTTTTCTGGGAAGTGTTGTTAAATGTTTAACAAAAGGCTCTAGGACAGTGATGGAAAAGGTTTTAGAACCTTTTAGACACCTCAGGCCATGCCCTGCCCCCCCACTGGATGTCATGCCCCACCTCCCCCAGACTGAGTGCTCCCCCCACTACCACCATCACTGCCACCTTATCCCAGATAGGAGACAGAGAAAGGGCCCCGGTGCTTTGCTCAGGAGAGGGAGTAAGTGCTTCCACTGGGTTGTTGGGCAGAGGGGCAGGGAGGTGCAGTGGAGAGGGGGAGGGAGCAGCTCTGCCTTTTTAGTAACTAATTCTGGGGGGGGGGCGACAGCACATTTGCCCACAGAGAGGTCTCTGCATCCTATCTTTGGAAGTGTGCTATAGGTTTGCCATCACAGCTCTAGGGGTCGCATTATAGGCAATATATCTATTCTTATTTTTAAAAATGATGAAGGCTGATATTATGAGGAAACTAATATTTTATTTAGGTCCATGTTGATAGAATAAAATCAGACCACACACCTGGCTATTTCAAAATCCCGCCTCCGTCATTACATTTCGTACCTCCCTTAATCCTCTCTACATTTCCCAGGGAGCGTGCTCAGGTAGCAAAGAGGAAGTCAAAACCAACTTCCCAATGTTTAAAGCTGGGCTTTACCTTGAAGTAGTCATCCAAAACAGGAAACCCGTTGGACCATAGAAAATGTAGTTTTCCAAGTGTCCACAGGAAGTTTGTCATTAAAGCTCAAATGAGTCTCAAATAACTCTAAATAGAGCACCAGAAATTCTAAATAACACACTATATTAATATTATTTTCTCCATCATTTTCTTACACAAAACAATAAAGCAAGCCACAATATGTATAGATAGCTAAATGACTCAATGAACAATGAGTGGAACCTATAATCAGGCAGAGTTCACATCTGATCTCAGATACTTCCTAGTTGTAGGATCCTGAACAAGTCACTTAACCCTGTTTGCCTCAGTTTCTTCATCTGGAAAATTAGCTCAAGAAGGAAATGGCAAACCACTCCAGTATCTCTGCCAAGAAAACCCCAAATGGGGTCACAAAGAATTGGACACAAGTGAACAACCATGATATATGTACAGGTATCCCTTCCACATCACAACTTTCTCCATCGTGCTCTGGATATATCACAGGTCAGCATAAGAAATTCAATGGGAATTTTGGGGGAGTTTTGTGAAAGCCACCAACATATGAAGTGCCAGCAGATGACACAAAAAAGTTTAGAAACTGAGAAATGCATAAAATATACATACAGTATTATATGATATCAATATATTTTATCTATTAATATACATATACACAATTTCTTCTTTAAAGTTAAAATGAAAGTTAAAGTTAAAGTTTGTGAAAAGAATGCAAAAGCCAACAGATGACACTAAAGACTAGAAATGTAGAAACTTCTTTAAAACTTTAGTAACTCATAAATGCATATAAGTATCCTATTAAAAACTCAGCTTTCTTCTCTGGTACAAATGGAGAGCCAAAAAATTTTACACTGTTTTTTTCCAAACTGGGAATGGAAGATCCTTAACTCCTGTGATGTGGATACCTGTTGTTTTTGGATTTCTAAGTGTAAATACTCACATTGAAATTTTAATAATCAGGGTTAGAGCTAGTTCCAGCATACCTATGGTTTTTGTTCCTTGCTTTTTCTCCTTCTAATTTATTTGTGTGGGAGTCCCAAAAAACCCTCTAGATTGAGAAAGCCAAGGGCCTTTAAGCCAAGCAGCTAGTAATAGGTAGTTGAAAAGGAAAGCTACCATTTGGGGGGAGAAGGAAAGTTTACAATGGCTATTAAGCAAAAGTAAAAAGTACTTTCTAACTCTAAATCAGAGAGTTCCTGGTAATAGGAAGTAAAGGTTAAAAATAAGTGATCCCTGAAAGAATTCCTTATTTTCCAGGCCATTCTGTGCTTCAAAGGTCTTTAACCACTAGAGACAAGGCTCTCCTTTTAGAGGGAAGACCTAAGTGGCAAGGCCAAAACTCTGAAAAAGTGACAGACTCTCCTGTGGGGAAAAAAGGAGCTGTCTGATACTGTGTGTAAGAGCGCTTTACCTTTCTAAAAAGAACATATACTGAGCTTCTAGACTCTAATAAAATAAAAAATAAAAAAAATAGAAAAATCTTCTTCTTTTTTCCATACAGGGAAAAAGGTAACAAGAAGGTCTTCAGCTGAAGCCAGAAACTAACCAAAAAGAAAGCTTCACAACATTATTCCCAGTGGAGTCATGCCTCGAAGTAACTGGAACTAAAAAGGACCAACAGAAATCAATGCCTGCACTCATGCACCATGGAAGCAATGGGAAGAAGGACCAGTGGAAGTAGCACAATGAAATTGCCTAACTTCTTTGGCCTACCACTCCATTTCCAGAAAAAAATATTACTTAGCCCCTTGGAAATTAATTTTTTTTTAAATTTTAATAGCAATTAATAGGAAAGATAAATGCATCTGTGGCCATCACTGCCTCCCTCGATCGCTGCAGCACCCACCAGGGGGCGGTGGCGCCCACTTTGGGTATCACTGGTATAAGCCATGGTTTGTGGTAGATACAGACCCCCAAATGGCCTTGAAACAGAAGCAGTCTTGTCTAGAGACCCAAAGGACAAAAGGAAGAGAGGCACAAAGCTCCCATGGCATGAGTTTCACATCATGATAACCCTCCTCTCTCAGTGATCAAAGTCTTTCCAAGAATGTGGCTCCCAGATATGAATGATACTCTAGCCGAGGTCTGGCCAGGATAGATTGTCTCTTCATTGGATTATTGTCTCTTCATTCTAAGAAACTCTGCCCTTTTCTCTGCATTTCATCTACTAATGGTCTGGGATGTTAGTGGATAAACAGTCTCCCAGCTGACCACTTGTTGAGACTCTTATGACAGAGATCCTTGCTCCTTTCCAGACTGGACTGATTGGCATCCCTTCTTATTCTCCAATTCAGAGATTCTATAAGATGTGAGAGGAAAGAGCTCTCAATGATTTTTTTTTAAGCAAGGGAGCATTATGTGTTGCTTTCTGGTCAATGAGTCTCTGCCTCTGGGAAGCCCCTGGGATGAAGAACAGGGAAGAAGATGGCAGTGCCTGAAAGGTCAAATCTCGGATGCAACCCCCTCCATTGCAAGGAGGACCTCAGGGGAGGTGACACTCTCCTCCTTCCCTTCCTGCCCCAGATAGAAAACATGCACTGCCCAGTGATCCAGAAAGTTCCTGTTCTCCGTGGCCTCTCGCACTTGGGACTGATACCGGATGTTATTCTTGAGCCTTTCCCAAGGAGTGAGGATGGTGGACAGCAAATTCAATCAAAGTGAGGACCAGCTGAGCATGGAAAAGAAGAGGGCGTCTGCCCAACGGAGACTCGGGTTTGCTGAGAAAGGAGCCCTCCTCCCACTTTCTCTCTCCCCTAGGCTGTGTTTTCTCCCATGGCTGAGACAGTCAGTCTTGTCCCTGCCTTCTGAACGGAGGTGGTGACTCACCTCTCTCTGGCTCTAGCCAGAATCTGAGGTTGCTCAAATGTTACAGCCAGAAGGGACAGCAGAGATCATTTAGCCCAGCTCCTTCGTTTTGCAGCTGAGGGAAATGAAGTCCAGGCCAAGGAGGGATTGCAGGTCACATGGTGAGTTGATAGCTCAATTGGGACTTGAACCTGGATCTCACGACTCCAAGGCTGTAGATCTTCCACTACACCAACATGGTCCCTGCTGTGTTGGCTAGTCCACACTGCTTTTCGCAGATTCTAAATGAACCTGAGGAATGCTAAAAGACCATAGACTTAGAGACAGAAGGAGCCTGAGAAGCCATCTAATCCAACCTTCCTCCCATTTTACAGATGAGAAAAGTAAAGTCCAGAATTGTTAAGTGGCTTATCCAATAATTCATAACTAGTAAATGACAGAAATAAGATTTAAACCCAAGTCCCCTGACTCCAGTATCAGAGTTCTGGAGGAAAGTAGGCCATGAAAGAAGTAAATGAAGGTGCAGGGAATATGGGATGCCATAGATAAAGATGGAGATAACTGAAATTTGGGAACATTTAAATGAGACCATATGGTGGAATAGAATGAGCCAGGATTTAGTCCAAGGCACTAAATGCAAAGCCCAATTCTGATGCTTAGACTAATTAATCACTTTTCCTCATCTATCCAGAAACTGAGGAGGATTCTATGGTTTCTGGAGTCCCCTTCAGCTTAGGTCTATAATCCTATTCCTTGTGTTTAAACTCTGACTTTACTTACTGTGTAGCTGACATTTAAAATGCTGATTCTCATCTCCAGGTCTCAGTTTCCTCATTTGTAAAAGTGTTGAGGGGAAGAGAGATGGAAAGACAAGAAAAAAAATCTCCTTTCCAGTTGTAAACCTGTGATCTTGCCCTTGTAAGCTTAAAAATTAATATACAATATCTCCAAGTATTATATTATTAAAAGAGTTATTAATAACAACTTGAAGAAAAAAAGGAAAGAAAAAGCTAGAGTAAAGAGGGAGCTAACAACCCTGCTGCATGAGAAGAGAGCCAGAGGGCGAACTTACATGCAACTTATTTATAAAAGGTGAGGACACAAGGTGGGGATGAAAGAAAAAGGAATGTGGGGAAGAGAAAGAGAATTCTGGGAGATGGAGTCTATAGGGTACAACATTCTAATTACATACCCTCAAAGAGTTTAAAATCTAATTATTCAAAGTTTCTCTATTGAGTCAATTCCCCCGGACAATTCAACATGGTACACTCAGAGACCTTGATATGTCCATTCTTTCTTTTTACTTAGACTGTAAGTTCCTTGAGGGCAGGGGCTTTGCCTGCTTTTTATTTTTTATATCTAATATAGAGAGTTCTCTGACTAAAGTAGACAGAATGTTCTGTCGGTACATTAAGGATAAGAATTGAAATTGAGTTCTCGTTCCACTGTGTACCCTGGGTCAGTGGCTCAGCCCCTCTATCTCATATTCCTCTCTCCATATAAAATGAGGAAAAGAACACATGCCTTATCATTGTTCTGAGGATCCAATGAGCTCCTACATCTGCAAGCATCATTTAGAAGCTATAAAGTACCACATAAAAAGAGAAAAGATGATGATTATGATTATTATTGAATATTTGTTAGCTAAAACCAACTAGCAAAAAAGGTAAGGCCAGAATGTGTGAGATGGGCACCAAAAATACCTGTGTAGAAAAAAGGGAAATCAACTCATTATTCTGCTTAAATCTGGGCTTAAGCCACAGAAGTAAAGGAAAATGGAATTAAAATAGACTAAAAGAAGAAGGATCGCATATTTTAGAGCTAGAATAGACCTTAGAGGTTATTTAGTTCAAATCTGCTCATTTTAAAGAAAAGGAAACTGAGAAATGCAGAAAAATCATGACTTACCCAGGTAAGTTAAGGCAGCAAGGTAGCAAAATGGAGAGACTGCTGGACCTAGAGACAGAAAGTTCAGCTCCAACTTCAAACACTACCAAGCTGTGTGACCCTGAGAAAATCTTTTAACCCTGTTTCCCTCAGTTTCCTCATTTTAAAATGGGTCAGAGAAGGAAATGACAAACCACTCTAGTATCTCTGCCAAGACAACCACAGGATCATAAAGAGTCAGTCACAACTGAAGACAACAAAAATTCAGGTCATACAGGTGGAAGAGTTGGAATTAAAACCCAGATCCTCTTTCTCCAAATCCAGTCCTCTTTTCTACTGATAAGATAAGGGAAGAGAATAAAGGTCCTAGAATCCATATTAGAGTGGGAAGTTTCCTCAGAGATAATCCAACCTATCCTTGAAGTGAAGCCAGCTTGAAATGGGAAGGAAAATGAATGAGGAAGACCCTCACAGTTCTCACTTTCAGTCAAACTGGCCCATTTGCTGTTCCCTAAACTCAGACATGCATCTCACTTCCATGTCTTTGTACAGACTGTTCTATATGCTTGGTCCCTTCTTGTCTTTTCCTGCTACCAACTATAGCTTCCATTCAGGCTTTCTCCAAAGCTGAGGAAATATCTCCTAATGAAAACCCCAATTGTCACAGTGTTTGTTGTTCCTCCACAAATTATCTTGCACTTACTTATTTGTTTACTGTAGCTCCTAGCTCTGTGAGGGCAGGAACTGCTTGATATTTTTCTTCATGATCCAAGTACCATGATGCAGCTTCAGGGTTAACACAAAGGAGGTGCTTAATAAAAGCTTTATGCAATTGATTGGAAAAGTAAAATTAAGTGTAGTGAAATGAGATGGGGAAGGGGAGCTGGGGCACTGACCCAAGTTGTCTAAGTAGTTTGTAAGAAGGTGGAATTATTAGGCTATTGACAAGGGGAGGTGGGGAGTGGATTATTATGCCTGAAAATAGGCCTCTTGGTAGATAGTGATTTTTTAAAGTGGACTGTAATGAAGAGAAGGAAGGAAGGAAAGAAGGAAGGATGGAAGGAAGGGAAGGAGGGAGGGAGGGAGGGAGGAAAGAAGGAAAGAAGAGAGGCAGGGAGGAAAGAAAGAAGGAAGAAAGGAAGGGAAAGAGGGAGGAAGGAAAGATGGAAG
>NW_025353422.1:0-5185 GCF_016433145.1 Gracilinanus agilis
GAGAGAGAGAGAGGTATCATCTTACTGTTTCAGAATGGAGAATGGAGCTGAGAGGGTCATTGTTGACCTCAATTCACTGTGTTAAATTTGAAAGTTGCATAAAATCTTACTAGTTGTTTCATTATACTAAATTGCATTTCATTAAATATAAATTTTTAAGAGCTCATTAGGTTTGGGTTGAAGGGATTTAAGCATCCCATTCACATATGGTGAAAAAAACGCCAGCTTCATTTTCCCAGATACCTATAAGACATTACTGGGTCATTTGGATATTTAATTGCCCAGCATTCCAACTCAGTATGTCTAATGTTTGAACTTAGGCCTTTCCCCCCTTTTAGAGACAGTCAGGAAGCAGTTAAAAATTATCCTCGGCTGGGGATAGAATTCTTAACTTGGAGTCCATGAATTAAAAAAAAAAAACCAGCAACAATTGGTAAATATATATCTTAATGCAATTGATTTCCTTTGTAGTTTTTTGCACTTTATTTCAGGCATTTAGAGACGTTCAGAAAGGGGACCACCAGACTACCATGACCTAAAAAAGGTTCGGAGCCCCTGTCCTGGTTCGATGCCTTCGGGCTAATGTGAAAGAGAAGCCTTTCCCAGTCCTTTCAGTGATCAGTCCTAGGCCTACGTCTTGCCCTTCTCGCTCCAGAGGAGCCCAGGAAGGAGTCTTCTCTGTGGTGACCAGACAGGGCCAGCCCAGGGCCCTCAGTCCAGTGGACCTTCCTTGGGTTATGGGACTGAGCCGAAGGACGCCATCTTTGATGTCTCCATTTAATGGCAGCATCTCTTGAATTCCGTCTGCCCAGCCACATAGGAGAGTCCTCGAGGGGAACGGTCAGAGGGGGTTGTTGAGGGGTTTTCGGAAAGGGATTCTCCAAGGCTGTGCTGAAAGTTAAGTGGCTCTGGGTGAGTTTAATGAAGCAGAATGTTAGCTGAACTTTACCCTGAAAGCCGAAACGCTGTTTGATCTCTGCAGAGACCATTGTGACCATTGTCCAGGAATGCTATGGCTGCAGAGCTTGAACGCCTGGTTTTCTGAGTCATGGAAGGGCTTGGGCCCTTCTTGAAGCATAAATACTCAGGATCATCTAAAATAATAGAAATCGTTGCTGGCAGCCTTGAGCCTAAATAGCAGAGTATGAAATTTTCTCCCACAATTTTCAGGGCTCCTTGGAGAGGCTCAAGAAAGCCCAGAGGAGAGGCAGGCCTGGCCTGGTCAATTGTACCCTATTTGGGGATGGGTTTGAAGGAATGGGTGAATGAAGACAAGATTATGGTAGAGAGGAGGGAGCTCCAGACTTGGGGACACAAATCCTGCTGTCCAGTCTGTGGTCTGCCTTGTCCTTATTGTGTGCCTGGGTGAGCCACCCAATTTGTGCCTCAGTTTCTCATCTAGAGATTGGATTATTACTATCCAGCCTTTTCAGTTGTGCCTGACTCTTGGGGTTTTCTTGGCAGAGATACGGGAGTGGTTTGCCATTTCCTTCACCAGCTCCTTTTTTAGATGAGAAACAGAGGCAAACAGGATTGTGCCTTGCCCAGGGTCACTCAGCTGGGAAGTGCCTGATACCAGGAAGCAGAGTCTTCCTGACTCGGGGCCTGGTCCTCTGTCCACCTCCCACACTGATTAGAGGACCTCTAAGGCTCTGCCTGGTACATTCTGACTAGCGAGGCCAGTGAGGATGTAGTGAGTGTCATCAGAAGCAGCTTGTCTTGGTGCTGAAAGAAGGGAGGGGGCTTCAGTAGTGAAGAGAAAATTCTTCGACTCGTGGGGTTTAGAGCTCAAAGGGGGTGCTCTAGACCGGTGATTCCCAAAGTGGGCACCATCACCCCCTGGTGGGTGCTGCAGTGATCCAGGGAGGTGGTGATGGCCACAGGGGCATTTATCTTTCCTATTCATTGCTATTAAAATTTTTAAAAAATTAATTTCAGGGGGCTAAGGAATATTTTTTCTGGAAAGGGGGCGGGAGGCCAAAAAAGTTTGGGAACCACTGGTCTAAACCAACCTCATTTTACAGATGGGGAAACCAAGGCCCAAAGATGTTCATTCCGGACTCCAAGCAGGAAGCATTTACTGTGCTGGGCATATACATGCAAAGTGAGAGAGCTGGGATTCGGGGGGAACCCGCCGACTCTGTCCAGTGTTCCTTCTCCCCCATCCCTCCTTTCCTGATGCTGCCAGAGAAGTGCGGCCTTGCTAGACTTTGAAAGCTAGTCGCTTGTGTCTGACTCCCCAAAGAGGCAGCCCCATTTACTGGGGAGTCAAAAACAGAGACAGCTCCAGACCTGGAGTTAGGAAGACCCGAGTTCAGGAAAATCCAACCTCAGACGCCTACTAGTTGAGTGCAGAGTCACTTAACTGCTTTCTGCCTCAGTTTCCTCAGTTGTAAAATGAGGATCACAATAGCACCGATCTCCCTATGAGATAATATTTGTCAAGTGCTTAGTAGAAGCACATAGTAGGCACTATGTAAGTGCGAGGTGTTATTATTTCCCAGTTATTCACGATAAATAGAGTTTTAATGTCTGTGGGAGTGACCATGAGTTGCTAATTCTTTCCACATAATTAAGTGAGCACAGTGCAAATGGTAAAGTCCATGGAGTGAAAAAAACCACGACAAATGAAATCATTGTGATGGGAGAAAGCCTTCGAACAGAGCCACCAGTGTCATGGCTGGGGGGCGAGCGGAGTGCTTTGTGTTCTCTTCCCATGGTGAATCGGGCCCCTCCGCGCTACCTTTTTTGGCCCGTACGCCGGCTTCTTGGTTTTCCAAAGAAAACCCACACGGTGACTTGAAATCCTCCATATTGGGCCCCCCTCTGTTCAGGGCTTTTGTGAGGCATCCGTCGGGCCTTGGGCTTTGGGGAGCTGGAAGTTGGGGTATGAAGACCCACGTTCATTCCAAGGTCGATATGTTCTCCCATGAAAAATGCCAGTAATGCGCCACTTGCCGCCTCTTGGCTTTTAATATTCAGTGGGCAGACTTCCCACCAAAAAAGAGCAGAGTAGACAAGGGAAAGTTCTTTCCAATCCAGAGAGGGAGAGGATTATGCAGATGGATCTAATTGATTCCCAGAGCTCATTGAGATTAGAAACCATGTTTGGTTCAGATAACTGCTCTGGAATTGCCTTCCTTCCTGGACCCTTTTAGACTTCGCCATCTCAGGCGGGGAAAGGGTGCTGGGATGGGCACCCCGGGGCCAGGCTGCCCATTAATGGCACAGCAGACTGGGCAGAGTGACCTCGCTAGTGAAATGAGGAGAGAGACTCCCGGGCTTCGGAGGGCCCTTTCAGCCACCTCCAGGCCCCAGATTTACTGCAGTTTTCATTTATTTATTCAGTTTATTCATTCATTCATCTATCTATCTATCTATCTATCTATCTATCTATCTATCTATCTATTTACTTACTCATCTATTTGTGTGTGTGTGTGTGTGTGTGTGTGTGTGTGTCGGGCTTTAATTATTAATGAATTTGTAAGTTAATTTATAAATAAACTTATAAAGTAAAATTATAAAATTAATAAAAATGGCAAATTATTATGAAATAATTATTTATTTCATTTTTATTATTTACACAGTCATTTAACACAATTACTCTAAATTTACTTACCTGTCTGGTGTAGGTTACTCTGGACAGTGATCATTTCTAGCTAGTTTTAAGCTTTGTGCTTAAAAAAAGGAATAATATGCTTAAAAAAAACAAAGGATCCTTCTAGGCCAGGTATGGGGCCCTTCCTCCGAGGTCCTCTTTCCAGTTATGCTGAGAGGTTAATGAATAATCTTTGCTTGAGGAAGCTTTTGCAAATACTCTTGAATATCGATAATTTGATCATTCCTTTTATAGACACGAATGGCTACTGGCCAGGCAGCTTGGCCCCGGGTTTGCCTGTGGGTAGGAGGTAGACGAGGCGCCCCTCATGGGTGCTCTCAGTCTCTGGGATGCGTCGCTAAATACCAGGCTCTGATTTTGGCCTTCCTGGCTCGAATCTTGAGACTTTCCAAGTTGGTTGGTTCTCACTTGGCAGCGGATAATTAGGTTAGTAGGCAGGCAGCTAGATTCCTTTTGTGGTCTGACATCAGGTTTTCTGTCAGAGGTTGACGTCCTAGAATGGGCCGAATGCGAGAGGAGACCAAAGAATCCAAACTCATTTGGATTCTCTCCGAAAATGTATTCTCGGCAGATTTGGATTCTAATTGGAAAGAAGTCGGCTTTTCAAGCCTGGAAGATTAACTGTCCACGTAGTCACTGACCTGCGTGAACTTCCTGAATTCCTCTTTGAAAAATGACTCGTCTCCAAACAAGAGGCATGGGCAACCAGCAGGAAAGGAGCCCATTTTTGATTCGCATCTCCTTTTAATCACTCATTTCCCAATGAGATGCAGCATGGGAGGGTGGACGGGCAGCCAGCTTCGGTTTGGGATCAAGGCCCGCCCTTGAGACCCATTAGCTGTGCCGTGGCAGGCAAGTCACTGAACCTTTCTGGGCTCCAGCAAGCTCCCTAAAACTGTATAATGTGGAGAAGGTGCTGACGAATTGGTAGAGGGAGTTTCCTCATTTAGGAGTTCCCTATAGTACAGTTCAGGCTATATTCCATGTCCTGTTCCATATATTATCCTTTTTCTCCCACGCGGTGAATCATCTCTTATGAGGGAGGGGGAGGGGGAGATAGAGAAGAGAGAGGCGAAAGGAGAGAAAGAGATGGAGGAAGGGGCGAGAGAAGGAGGGAAAGACGCATAGTGTATAGCTTTCTGGCTATCTTGGGGGCAAAGACAGCATCCCACACAGTGAATCATCCTTTATGAGACAGAGAGGGGGAGGGAGGGAAGGAGGAGAAAGAGAGAGACAGAGAAAGCGAGACAGAGACCCAGAGAGCCCTGCTGCCTTTGAGTAAAACTAACAAAAGTGAATTCATGTCTGGCTGTATGTAGTCTTCTACACCCATAGTTCCCCACTTATGGAAAGAAAGGACAGAGTTGCATTTTTGCACTTTCTCATCTCTTCTACAGCTAAGTGTGTCCATTATTATTCCATCCTTCCCTCTCTCCCTTCCTTCCTCCCTCCCTCCCTCCCTCCATTCCTTTCTTTCTTCCTTCCTTCCTTCTTTCCTTCCTTCCTTCCTTCTTTCCTTCCTTCCTTCCTTCTTTCCTTCCTTCCTTCCTTCCTTCCTTCCTTCCT
>NW_025353423.1:0-4336 GCF_016433145.1 Gracilinanus agilis
TTTCTCTAGGAATTTACAATACACCTAACAAGTTACCCATCACTACCATTTTTGATTTTTTGATATTGAAATCTCTAAGCGGGGCGTGATGATTGCTTAAGGAAAAGAAAGACAAAATATCTTCTAGAATACTTGTATTACACCCATGGAAACTTCTCCTTTCAACCATAACAAATGCTGAATTATATTTTGGTTTTATTGAAAAGAAATTGATAATACAGAGGAGATGATATTCCAATATATGAAAGTATCATTAATTTCATCAATAAAGTACCCATCCCATAAAGTCATATTACATTACAGATATGACATGTAGAAGTAGGTCTGACTTGGGAAACTATCTTATCAGTTCAGGTTAGATGTTAGAACTAGAATTCCTAGTTCGTAACAGGAGATACACAGCTACAGACCTTTGTCTGGGTGGACCAGACCACTATCTTAATATAGAAACATATCTGGTGAGCAGGTGAGGGAGAAGTGATATACTGAGATTAGAATACTTGCCAAATATGACTTTGTGACAATGAGTCTTTTGATGATCTTAGTTCATAAGGAAGGCAAATCAATACAGCCAGAAACTAACAATAAGGTTTATCAATGGAGGGAAAACTTGATACATGTCCCCTGGGACAAGCAAATACCAGGAGGCACTGAGTCACCTTTCAGGAAAAAAAAGAACTAGCCTAATCTGTGTTTTGGAGGGAGAGCTGAAATCTTTTAGATGTTGATGCCATCACATCCAATCTCCTTGAAGCAAGATGTTGAGTACTTTTTTGAGAACCTTTTACCAATTCAATCCATTTATGGCATGTTCTGAGCATTCCTACAGGCCTAGACAGTATGCTCATTAAAAAAGAAAATGAAAAGAGACAGGAATAACAAAAAGAAAATCTTTAAACAAGCTTCCTGAAGTAGTCACTATGTAGAAAAGGAAGAAGAAAATGTTAAAAAAAAAAAAAAGCAAAATCCTAGGCTTTTCCTCCCCTCTTCTTTTTTTAGAGCTTGATAATTTATTTTTTATGGTTAGTGATGTCAAATATCTACAGTTCACCATGGGTGTCTTAATTCAAGGTGGTGATAAAGAGCAGGAGAAGCGCAATGTGAATTAGAAACATAGCCTAGAGGCTTCTGGGTTAAGATGGCAGCAGAGTAAAAAGCAATGCTTAACCTCTCCTAACCAAAACATACAGGACTCCTCAAGGGGACATAAAAACAAATCGAGACAAACGGAGGGACCCCACAACAGGGCGCAGCATGGAAGGTAAGTGGAATTGGGGCATTTCCATGCTATAAAGGGGTGAAACAGCTCTCACTAAATCGCGGGCTGAGCAACCACCCTCCCCCCCACACACACCACCTACAATGCCAAAGACAGATCAAAAGAAATAGAGCAAGTTTGGGGCACCCATTGAGTCATTGGGAGCTTCAGGGCCTGTTCATGAGAGAAGCAAGACTTAGGACCCCAAAAGGTTAAGAAAGGACAAGGACTTTGAGCATGGAAATGGAGTGCAGGCTCTGGCAGAGGCAGACAGAGGCGTGAGGGAAGGCTCTGAAACCCTGAGTGGGAAACCAGTGCAGACGGATATACAACTGTGGAAGCAGCGCCCTGAGATGTGTAAAGGAACCTCCAGGCAGAGGATCAAGCAATGGGGTCCACCAGGAGGTTTGACCTTGAAAACAACCAGACCTGAGACCTCAGGAGCTGAAAGAGTGCAGACAGACCCTGAGTGCAGACAGAACCTGAGTGCGAGGATAAAGCTGAGAATGAGCTGGGCTAACGATGTCAACACAGAATCAGAAAGGCCAAACGAGAAAGATTAACAAGAAGAAGAAGAAGAAATCTTTAACACTTGACAACTTTTACACAGAGAAATTCCAGACAACCGAGCAAACAGAATAGAAGAACAAACAAGCAATCACATCCGAACACTCCCAAAATAATGAAAACTGGCCACAAGCTCATGAAGAGTTCAAATCTGAGATGACAAGAAAGTTGGAAAAGATTTGGCTAGAGAAATGGGAAATAGCTCAAAAAGAAATCAGGCAAGAAAATAACAATTTAAATGGCAGAATTTCACAATTGGAAAGTGAGGCAAGTCAACTGAAGACCAGAAATGACCAGATTGAAAAGGAAAACCAGTCCCTAGAGACTAGAATTGAGCAATTAGAAGCTGACAATCTCTCAAGACAGCAAGAACAAATAAAACAAAGTCAAAAGACTGATAAAATAGAAGGAAACATGAAATATCTCAATGAGAAAGTGACAGACCAAGAAAACCGGTCTAGAAGAGACAATTTGAAAATCATTGGTCTCCCTGAAAAAGCAGAAGTTGATAGAAATTTGGACTCAATACTAAAAGAAATTATTCAGCAAAATTGCCCTGAAGTTCTACAACAAGAAGGCAATATAGACATAGAAAGGATCCATAGATCACCCTCTACACCAGACCCAGAAAAGAAAACACCCAGGAATATAATAGCCAAATTCAAGAGCTTCCAAGTAAAAGAAAAAATCTTACAAGAATCCAGAAAGAGACAATTCAAATATCAAGGAGCACCAATCAGGATCACACAGGATTTGGCAGCCTCCACACTAAAAGACAGGAAGGCTTGGAAAATGATATTCAGAAAGGCAAGAGAGCTGAGCCTCCAACCACGGATCAACTACCCATCAAAATTGACTATATACTTCCAGGGGAAAGTATGGGCATTCAACAAAATTGAAGATTTCCAAGTATTTGTACAGAAAAGACCAGTATTAAATGGAGAGTTTGATATCCCAACACAAAAATCAAGAGAAACATGAAAAGATAAATAATAAACAGAGGGGAAAGAAAGAAAACTTACAATTTTTAAATTTGCCTTTTTAAGGGCCTCAGTAAGATCTAATTATCTGTATTCCTATGTGGAGAAATGCTATGTATAATTCTCTGTAGTGAACTCTATTCAGTATTATAGTATTCACTATTATAGTGATCAGAAGAATAATTCATAGGGAGAGGGTGGAATACTAAATGGTCTAACATGATATGGGGGGGGTGGGAAAGAAGGGGGTGAATAGTAGGGGACACCAAGAGAAACTTGAGTGAATAATAAAAATAGGATATTCTATTACACACAAAGAGGGCATGGGAAGGGGAGGGGACAAATACTATTATAAGAAGGAGAGGAAGAGAGCATTAAGAGGTAATATTTAAACCTTACTCTAAGTGTAATCAACCCGGAGAGGGAAGAGTAGCTATATTATCCATTGGGATATAAAACTCTATCTAACCCTACTGACAAAGTCAGAAGGAATAAACCAAGGGGAGCAGGGGAGTGTGGAGGTAAAAAAAAAGGGAGGGGAGAAGAAGGGGATGGGAATTCATTAGGCCTTTAAAAATAAAAAGAGGGGAATAATAAGGGAGGGGGTAGAAAGGGAAGTTAATCAAGGGAGGGGATAAGGGATACCAGCTTAAAGCAAACCACTGGTTTAAAATGAAATAGTTTAAGAAGAAGGGGGAGGAAAAGGGGAAGATACAAAAATGTCAGCGAATGCAAAATTGATAATTATAACTCTGAATGTGAATGGGATGAACTCGCTCATAAAAGGGAAGCAAATAGCAGAGTGGATTAGAAACCAAAATCCTACCATATGTTGTCTACAAGAAACACATATGAGGCAGATGGAGATACACAGGTTTAAGGTAAAGGACTTGAGCAAAATCTTTTGGGCTTCAAATGAGAAAAATAAGGCATGATTTCTGACAAAGCCAAAGTAAAAATAGATATGATTAAAAAAGAGAAGGGAAGGTTATTACATCCTGATAAAAGGCAATATAGACAATGAGGAAATAACAATGTTCAATATGTATGCACAAAATGGCACAGCATCTCAATTCATAAAGGAGAAACTGGCAGAGCTCAAGAAGGAAATAGATAGTAAAACCATAATAGTGGGAGATCTAAATATTCCTCTTTCAGATCTAGATAAATCAAACCAAAAAATAAATAAGAAAGAGGTAAGAGAGGTGAATGAAGCCCTAGAAAAATTAGATTTAATTGATATGTGGAGAAAAATGAATAGGGACAAAAAGGAATACACCTTCTTTTCAGCTTCACATGGTACATTCACAAAGATTGACCATGTAATAGGGCATAGAAATCATTGCAAACAAATGCAAAAGAGCAGAAATAATAAATGTAACCTTCTCAGATCATAATGCAATAAAAATAATAATTAGTAAGGGCACCTGGACAGGCAAATCAAAAACTAATTGGAAATTAAATAATATGATTCTCCAAAACCAATTAGTCAAAGAAGGAATCATAGAAACAATCAACAATTAATTGAAGA
>NW_025353424.1:0-5931 GCF_016433145.1 Gracilinanus agilis
AAAGGAAAGAAAAGAGAAGAAACGATAAAAGATATGGTATGGGATTTTAATATAAATTGTACCTCTTATCCCTTTTGAAATCTCATTTTGGTTGGTATCAGCCTTTCACCAGGCATGCATTCAAACTTTGGGAGGAAATCTGAGGCTTTGTGTCTCCCTGGTGTTCTGGGAAAAAAAGGCCCCATTTCCTTAGTGACTCCTGGTTTTCAGAAGACCAGGCTCTGACCCAGACTGAGGTCGTCTGTCCAATCAGAGATTCAGGAGGAGTGACATCCCTGGGTTTTAAAAGAGGGGTTGGAGGAAGAGGCTCTCTGGGCTAGAGGCTCTTCCTGGCATGGATACTTTTGGCTAGCAAACTGAGACAAGCCCAGAAAATTCAGTTTATTTAGGTGTGGCCAGCTGATTATGTGACTATCTACTGCTCTCTTTTACTCCAACTTTTACTAATAGATAACTATAAATTAATATACAGTCCCTGCTCATGCTTTAAGGCTACACTTATTTGGATGGGTTGGCAGCCCCCTTTTCATCTGGCCATGTGCTTCTGGCTGGCTTCTTGCACAGGTTTAGAATGGAAGTCATTAATTACCATAGTTCCTCCTTGGCTTTCTTGGTTATCTGGTCTACTGCGAATTGCAAACTTTTACTAAGATAGGCATTTTTCTTCTTGTTCATTTGGTTATTTTGAATGGAAGTCTTCTCCCCAACTTTAAGTTCATCCCTTTTAGGTCACTTGTCCCCTCTGCTCTGTAATTGTGAAACCACATTCTCTTCTGTCAGCCTCGATATTTTTCTCTCCTATTCTTCCCATCTTCTTGAAGTTATGGCAACTTGGATCCCTTTAGAAGGAAATGCGTCTTTTCCCCTCCTTTCCATTCCAGAATGTTTTATTTTTCTGAATGCCCTCCTACATACTGACAAGAAGAATAAGAATATTCCTTGCTCTTTGTTGCCACATCCAGATCCTCTGTCTGTCACTATACTCACATTCCTACTTAAGTGCTACTAGATGTCATTAGAGAAACCACAGAGTTGTACCATTATACATTCAGCATACACATTATTAAAAGTAAAATTCATAAAAGGCATTGGTTTAGAACTAAAATAGATAGAAACCTTAAGGATCAACCAGGTCAAGCACTCAATTTTACAGACTAGGAAACTGAATCCCAGAGAGGTTAAGTCCCTTGTCTGTAGTCTCATAAGAAAGCATATGGCAGAACTGGGGATTTGAAAGAAATGGGTTCTAAGATTTGCACTCCAGCAGACATTTCACTGCATTAGGCTGCCTGAACCTGGCCAGAGAATTCTGATATATATTTATTTTTGTGCATGTAACCCTATATACAGCTATATAGATAGATGGATAAATAGATACATATAGCTAGGTAGATGGACATAGATAATTTAGACATATATAGTTTACATTATATATGTACATATATATACTTATATAGTTAATGTCATTTTAGCTATTAAATAAATTTAAGTAAAAAATATTGTAAGTTAAAGATTGATAGTGAAATGTACAATTCCACATTATTGAGGATATTCCTGATTTCCCTCAGCCTACCCCATACATGGAGAAATATTAGAAAGAGAAAGTCTAAGTCCATGGAGTGCTTTGGTGGTTTTGCTCATTTCTGAATTGCAGCCCTTCTAAAAATTTTCCTTGGCCCTAGGCCTTCAAAAATTCTCAGCCAAATTCAATAAAGCCTCAAAAATTGTCTGTGATTTTGTTAAAATGGGCCAGGCAGAGAATTTTAAAGTGGTATAGCAATGTTCTTTTTGGAGCACCACAATCAAAGTGGTTAAGAGGATGTGACAGGTATTGCCAATGTCCCAGGGCCCTGGCTTAGTAAATTCAAAACACTTAATTTAACTATTATTGTCATGACATCTGAGAAATTGCAACCATATGCTTCTTGTACTTGTTTCATTCAAGGTTAAGTCTTTTTGTGGACCCCAAAAGAAGAAAAATCTGATAGAATTGTGTTTCATTTTAAATTTTAAATTGCTATAAAATTTGGAATTCTAGGAAACCAGAACAAAATTGCAAAAGGTGAGAAGGCATGCAGTGGTTCTAGGGTGAAGAAGGGCTCATATTCATTATATCATACATGATATAAGATCATAAATTTTTAAAGTTAGAATGCTCCTTAAAGATCACTCAATTTAGCACTCACATTTAAGAAACTGAGGCCCAAAGAATTTAATTGATTTTTTCAAAGATCATATAAGGTAGTAAAAAGCAGAGCTGGGGTTTGAACTTTGGCCCCCTGACTCCTAACCCATCATTTCTTTGACTATGCTATATTTATAAAATTAATTCACATCAATATATGGTAAGGAAAAAAGTCATAGCCTTGACCTCATTCCTTCAGTTCTAAATCTGGGGCGCTCTCTACCACAGAATGCTTTTGGGCCTGCCATAATATGATCTCTGAAAAAAAATGGCTCATGGTTAAACAATTATATCGCAGTTACTAAAAGCTTTCCTTACAACAATCATTGCAGTTGGTAAATATTTTTTCAGATGTTGAAATTCAGAATCAGAGAAATGAAGGGACTTGATATTGCAAAGGCAACATTGAATCCCTCAATATTCTGACCAAAACACTAATGGTCTTGCTACTATACCATGTTGCTATTTATACCTACTGACTACCAAAATACTGAATAGGAAAGAAGGAAGAAAGGAAGAAAGAAAGGAAGAAAGGAATGAAGGAAAGAACGAATAAAGAAAGGAAGGAAGAAAATGGACAGAAGGAAGGAGGAAAGGAATGAAGAAAGGAAGGAAGAAAAGAAGAAAGGAAGGAAGGAAAAAAGAAAGGAAGGAAGGAAGGAGCAAGAATTCTTATTCTCAATATGCTTATTTTGTAATGGATCAATCATTCAGTCAAGCATTTGTTTGGCACCTACAATTTGTTGATCTTTTTGCCTGGCACTGTGTATATAAGTATAAAAAAAGAAGGAAAGAAAAAAACAATTCTCATTCTAAGGAGATTAATTTCTAATGGGTGTCAGTCAGTTAATAAATATTTAATAAGCACCTAAAATTTTGCCAGGCACTGTATTAAGTGTTAAGGATCCAAATATGGAAAAGAGACAGAGTCTCTACCCTCAAGTAGCATTCTAATCTAAGGGAGAGAGACATCCTTCCAGAGGAAGTTGAAAAGGGTGGAAATGAAGCTATCTATCAGTACAGTAGCATGAAGAAGTTCAAAGGAATAAAATCAGATGTAAAATGAAGAGATGTCTGGACTCTGTACCCTCCTTCAATGGAAGTTTTCGAATGAGCTCCCTCCTCTGTCCTCTAATAAGAGAATTCTGGTGGGATGTGAGTTCTAAAGTTGATGTGTTCTTACAAGTCTCAAGTAAAGCAGCCAGTTAAAAAATCAGACTAAACAAAATGAAGGTAAGCAACCAAGTGAGCATCATGGGAAAGTAGCTTAATTCTGTGGCTTTTCTTTCTGTTTAATTTTTTAACAATTTTATATGTTGTTACTTTCTCAGTTAGACAAAGGTATAGAGGGTAGAAATGATAGACAGAGGTGGCATAGTAGATAGAGTTCTGGAAATGAGAATCAGAAAAACCTGAGTTAAAATTCAGTTTCATAGAATTATTTTCTGTGTGATTTTTAGTAAATGAATAAACCTCTTTCACTTTTAGTTTCCTCATTTTAAAATGAGGGGGGTTAGACTAAATGGCCTGCAAGTTCCCTTCTAGCTCTAAATCAGTGATTCCCAAAGTGGGTGCTACCACCCCCTGGTGGGTGCTGCAGTGATCCAGGGAGGCAGTGATGGCCACAGGTGCATTTATCGTTCCTATTAATTGCTATTAAAATTAAAAAAAAATAATATCCAGGGGCTAAGTAATATTTTTTTTCTGGAAAGCGGGCAGTAGGCCAAAAATAAGTTTGGGAACCACTGCTCTAAATCTATGATCCTTTAAATATATTCACAGTATCTGATGCATATCCTCAGCAAAAAAAGCTAATTAGTGGTAGGGCATACTCATGCTTATCCTGCCTTCAAAAAGAGATCTAGACAAATCCCCAAGATATTGAACCATTTAAAGAATTTCCATGGTGGGTTAGCCATTATCTTCTTCATTTTTAGGGAAAAATATTATTTTCTCTAAAAGAAGGCCATTGAATAAATAAAAATAATTAAAAATATTTAAGCAGCTCTCTTACATAGTCCAATAATAGTTGACATCTATATATAACATTTAAAGTCTATCAAAAATTTGACATAAATTAGATATAGTAAAAAGAACATTAGCTTCTGAATCAAAAGTCCTGAATTGAAATCTTGGCTTCACTACTTATTTGCATGGGTAAATTTGGCTAAGTCATTGAATCTCACTAAGCCTTAATTTCTTGAAATAAAATGAATAGACTAAATGTTGTGATGTTCCTTCCAGTTCTTAATCTGTGATCATTGGAACACTTCATTTGACAGTCATAGCAGCCCTGTGATGGGAAGAACTTTGTCCAGACATATACCTATAGTGGGATGATTGGTGTTTTGTCTGAGGATGATAAACAGACTATACTGACAGCATTTGCCATCTTTCCCTATTGTGGAAACAAAAGGACACATAGAGAGCAAGAATAATTTGCTAGAATTAAGTAAAATTAAAACCCACAGTCACTTCCATTTGTAGGGATATCATAAAATCTTTTCCTACAATGTTATCATTTTCCAACTTCATATTGTAGCCACTTAAGCTCTTGCATATAGTCTTAAGAAGTAAAGAATTTTTGTACAGGACATATTTTATAAATGAGGAAATAGCCACAGAGAAAAAAAGTAATCAATCCAAGATCATAAAAATTAGTAATTGCCAAAGGCAGGATTTGAACTCACATCTTTATTGACTCAAAGTCCTGAACTCTTGCTACTCTACTTTGCTATCTCTGAACAGTGATCTAAACCCCAGGGAGACTAGAATGAATATGACATTTAGTGGTACTGGACAAAGACATATTTTTTTGTTTACTCTCTATTTGCTCAATAGGGAAATTCTTTTTTTTTTAACAAGAAATTTATTTTATTTTATTTTTTAGAATATTTTCCATGGTTACATAATTCATGTTCTTTCCCTCTCCCCCAAATGCCCCCACCCCATAGCTGATGCACAATTCCACTGGATTTTACAGGTATCATTGATCAAGACCTATTTCCATATTATTGATAGTTGCACTAGGGTGATCGTTTAGCATCTACATTCCCAACAATATCCCCATCTATCCATGTGATCGAGCAATTGCTTTTATTCTGGATTTCTGCTCCCACAGTTCTTTCTCATAAGTCCCTCAGAATTGTCCTGGATCCATCATTGCATTGATTCTAGTAGAGAAGTCCATTACATTTGATTGTGCCACAGTGTATCCATCTCTCTGCACAATGTTCTCCTGGCTCTGCTCCTTTCACTCTGCATCAATTCCTGGAGGTCTTTCCAGTTCACATGGAATTCTTCCAGTTCTTTATTCCTTTGAGCACAATAGTATTACATCACCAGCATATACCACAATTTGTTCAGCCATTCCCCAATTGAAGGACATACCCTTGTTTTTCCAGTTTTTTTTTTTTTTTTTTGCTACCACAAAGAGTGTGGCTATAAATATTTTTGTACATGTCTTTTCCCCTATCATATCTGGGGTACAAACCAAGAAGTGGTATGGCTGGATCAAGGGACAGGCAGTCTTTTAAAACCCATTGGGCATAGTTCCAAACTACCATCCAGAATGGTTGGATCAATTCACAACTCAAACAGCAATGAATTAATGTCCCATCAATTGGGAAATTCTTAACTACTTTGGTCATGTATATAAATGCTAAAATGTGTGTATGTATTTATATATCAATATATATCTTTCTGCAATGTATATGTATGTGTATGTGTGTGTGCATATATATATG
>NW_025353425.1:0-2113 GCF_016433145.1 Gracilinanus agilis
TCCTCTCTAATCCATCAGCCACATAGCTGTCAAAGTGATAGAGCACAATATGATCCAATTAGAGCATCAATTTCCCCAAAAGCCAATCCCCTATTCAAAAGTTGATCGCATGGCCAATATGGGAATATGTTTTGCATGATTTTACTTGTATAATTGATAACATGTTGTTTTCCTTCTCGGTGGGTAAGAGTAGAGTGGGAAGGGGGGATATAATCTGGAACTCAAAAAACTTTTTTATATGTTTAAATAGATAAAAAAATTTAATACAAAAAAGAAAAAAACAAAGTATTACCCTGATAGTCATAGCCTGTTGAGATTTTTAATCAAAATGAAGAATAAACTGCAGTGGTTCAATTACTAGTAATAAAAATCCATCCTAGGGTTGGCTTCCAAAAAAAGGTGTTCTCTATTGCCTCTAGGATAAAATATAAATTTTGGTGTTTGGCTTTTAAAACTTCTAGCTCTAGCCTTTGCCTCTAGCCTTCTTTTCTAGGATTGTTATACACTGCACTCTACAATCATACCAAATTGGATTACTTGCTACTGCTCATACCCAATATTTCATTTTTCCTCTTCATGCCTTTACATAGGTTAACCTCCAAGCCTGTAGTGCCCTCCTTCCTCACCTCTGCCTCTCTGAATTTTTAGCTTCCATTTAAATAAATTCTGAGTGCCACTTCTTAGTAACCATCCTCACCTGCCATTCAAAGTAACTAGTGCTGCTATCCCTCTCCAAATTCCTTTTTCTAAATTCTAGTTGTTCTAAAAAATTAATCAATTTGTTCGTTACATTAAAACACCCAGTTATCTCCCACTCTTCCTCCCCTCCCCACATTTGAGAAGGTGTAATTAAACAATATATGTTTATAAAAAACTTTTTCTTGCTTGTTTCTACTTATCAGTTCTTTCTTTGGAGGTAGAAAAGAACAAGTCATTATTCAAATAATACTTTTGTTGCTGTACATAAAGTTCTCTTGGTTCTACTTGTTTAAACACCCCTTTGAGGAGTTTAATGTACACCTTTCCATTATTTTTCTAAAATTAACCTGCTCATCATTTTTTATGGAAGAATAGTATTCCATCACAATTATATGATACAACTTGTTTAGTTATTACCCAATTGATGAGCATTCCCTCAATTTTCAGCCCTTTGCCACCACGAAGAGCTGCTATAAATATTTCAGAACATATAGGCTTTTCCCCTTTTCCTCTGATCACATTAAGAAATAAATATAAGAATGGCATTGCTGGGTCAAAAGGTATACAAGTTTTATAATTCTGGGTATAATTCCAGATTGTTCTCAAAAAATGTAAGCTCTTTGTAGGCAGGGACTGTTTGATTTTTGTCTTTGTATTTCTAGGAGCTATCATAGTGTCTTGTACACATTAGGCCCTTAATACATGTTTACTGTTTAGTTGATTGATTGAACTAGGCATGAGAACCTATGTGTAGGAAAGCAATAAAGATAGAGGACTGATGAATTCAAGGAAGAATAGATAAAAGTGGTAAGAATTTAGGCTGCATGTGGAGAGTAAGTTGAAGTAATCCTAGAAATGTGTGTTGGAACCAGATTATAAAAGGATTAAATACCCACTTGAGGAGCTATTTTTTTCTTGAAACAATATGGAACACTGTCATTTATGTATGTATTCATCTATCTTTATGTGAGTAACGGAGTAACATAGTTACTTCTGTACCCTAAGGAGATTGTTTTAGTGGCAATGGAGGACAGCTTAGAATAGGAAGAGATGTAAAAGACATAGACCAATTAGAAGATTATTGTAATAAGCCATGTAATTGGTAATAATAACCTGACCTAGGCTGGTAACTTTAAGAAATGTGATGAAAGTAAAATTGCCAAGATTTGTCAATTTTATCAGAGATGATTTTGAGGCATGTACTTAAGAGAAATATGAGAGCTTGGAGAGGAAAAGAATTTGGGAGGAGGCATATAAACCTCTGTCTTGGATATGTTGACTTTGAGATAGCAGTAGAACATCTAGTAGGGGATGACCCACAGGGAGTTGGTGATGCAAAATAAAGTAGAGAGGGAAGGAAGTATATATATGGAGAGAGAGAGAGAGAGAGAGAGAGAGAGAGAGAGAGAGAGAG
>NW_025353426.1:0-2894 GCF_016433145.1 Gracilinanus agilis
AAAATTTATAAAATTTATAAATAAAAAAGTAATAAATGCTTATTGGGTTGGACTGAAGCAATTTAAACTTCTAGGAAAGAGGAGATATAGTTTTAGAAGACATTACGATGAATGGATGGTTCCGTTAGCATGAATGTTATCCAAGTTGGTTCTTAGAATTCCTTAAAAACCACATGCTCTTTTTTTTCTCTTCTCTCTCTACCATCTCTTTTTGCAGTAGAAAGAACATTAGACCTGGATGTCAAGAGACCTTAACACTTAGGTGGATGATCACTGAGCTAGGTTTTATCATTTGGTTTCATCACTTAGCTAGACAGCTCAGTGGTACAGGGGGTAAGAGTGCTGAGCTTGGAGTAGGCTGGAGATAAGTTCAAGTTCAGCCTCAGGCACTTACTAGCTGTGGAACCTTGGGCAAATTTTTTAACTGCTTCAGCTTCCTTAACTTTAAGACAGGAATAATAATAGTGTCTATCTTACCAGGTTGTTTTGAGGATTTAATATGATAACAAATGAGGAAAAATAAGGGGTTTTTGCAAACCTTAAAGGTATCTTTAAATGCTAGCTATTGTCATTTTTTTAAATGAAGACAACTATAATTGCACTATTTCCTGAGGCTATTACAAGATTTATAACAATGTCCACATCTAGAACTTCCCTATGTTAGAGCTGTCTCCAAATAGAATGGATGGCCTCTGGAGGTGACAAGTTCCTGTTACTGATGGTCTTTAAGCAATGGTTAGTTGACCACTTGTTAGGAATATCATAGGATTCCACTTAAAGCTCCCATTAGGCTAAATGACCTCTGAGATCCCTTGTAGTGCTAGAATTCTATGGCTAGTATTCAGTATGTTGGCATAGTGGGCACAGAGGACATGCCTTCTACATTTTTCACTCATAGTCCTGTCTGGTTGGTATTCAATTTAGCAATCATTCATGAAGTCTACCAGAGGCAAATCCTTGCAATTGTGTAGACTGCTTGTCATTCCTAAGTGTCTCTTTCTCTTATTCCTTGTTGAACATTTTAAATGTAAAGCTATTTTCAGTTCTAATTGGAGCCTCTAAAGTGCAGGCAATCAATCTGTGTGTATGTTCATTGATATGAAGTTAATGATAAACAATGTCATCACAATGATGTGAAAATGTGTATGCGGGTGTTTTAACAGCTTCTTGGAACTATTTGTCTAAGTATTTCTAGTTTTTGCTTAAGAATTACATTCATTTGGTGTTTGCTGCTAGAATATAAATGGCTTGAAGGCAGGGAATGTTTCTGTTTTTCTTGGCATCCTTCCTACTTAAGTACAGTGCCTGAAACTTAATGGGCACTTACTAAACGCTTAAGGGTGGAATGATCATTGTGAGCGTGACTAAGGGACGAGGGAGACTTTGGCTAAATGCTTATGAAGTGGTATGTTTGAGCTGTGGACTTTAGACACCAATGATATTTAGCAAATGGGATCAGAAAACCCTTAAATCGTTGTTGAGGTTAAGAATAAAGACCTGTTCTCTCTATGGAAAGAGTTTCAGCCAAAACCCTTGCTTTTAGTGCTAGGGTGGTCTGCAGCTGGTTGGCTTGGGTTCTACCAGTAGATGTCACTGTAGACAGGTGTACTTTTATGTAAGATTCCATAGGGTTATCTAGGGCAGTGGTATCCAACCCAATCTATACAGAAGGATTCTTGTGGGTTTCAAATGGACTTAATTTGAAAATGTAATGTTATCTATGTTTTATTAAATTTTTACTCATGTTGTTAAATATTTCCCAATTGTATTTTAATATGATTCATGGATTCGAGAGTCTTTCGGGAAGCATGTGACCCTTGGGTGGCATGTTTGACACCTCTGATATGGTACATGTTGGCTCTTGCCTCTGCAAGGACAGTCTTTCGTAACTTGAAGGTTGCCTCTTTTCCTCTGAGCATCTATGAAATAGAACACTTTGGAAATGTGTTTAGTTGGTTTATCAGTGGAGGAGATGGTCCTGAAGTGAGGCTGTTCCCACCTTAGGGATATAAAGATTTGTCCCTACCATTTCATTTCTAGAAACATGTTATTTCCCTTTCTTCCACCCTCCCAGGAAGATAGTTCAGTAGACCAGCCTGAGCAGGGTAAAGAGGATAGTGGTGGTGTTAGAATAACAATAACAATGATGATAATAGCCAATTACATGACAGTAATGGCTTACATTTATATAGAACTCAAAGGTTTGCGAAGAACATTGGTCCTTGTGGCAACTCTGTGAGATCAGTGCTATTATTAATCCCATTTTACAGATAATGAAACTGAGACTTAGAGAAGCCAAATGAGGAAGACAGGAAACAAGAATTTATTAAGCATTTAATATATGCTAGGTACTGTGCTCAGTGCTAGAGATACAAATACAAGGCAAAAAAGAGTTACTGCCCTAAAGAGGCTTAATTCTCATGGAGGAAGAAAATGCCTAAGAAGGAGGGAGGGAGAAGAAATGAAAGTACCTACCACAGGAGCATGGTTTCAGGGAGTCTTTTGTGCAACTTCCGTCATAATGGGATTTTCTGGATAATTCTTTTTGCATTACTTTAGCACTGCTCCATCTTGGGAATCAGTCAGTGAAGGGGAGTAATATATAATGAGCCTACCTACAAGAAACTCATTGGTGCATCCTTCATTTGGTTTCCTATCATCTTGACAATCTTTCTACTGCCCTATTGACTCCAGATTTTATTCTCAACAGGGAGCATGGGGCAGATGATGATAAAGTTAGATGGAGTTGGTAAATTGACTAGATCTAATATGGCCAATTAATAGGGTGACATTAATTTGGAAGAAGATCTTCATTGAAGGGCTCCAGGGATTTGTGTTTGGAACTTTGTGGTATCAAATATAAATAAGTTTAAACTTATTTATATTTGATACCA
>NW_025353427.1:0-3841 GCF_016433145.1 Gracilinanus agilis
ATATACATATACATATACAGGATAAATTGGAAATAATCAATAGAAGGGAAACATTAGTACTCAGAGGGGTTGAAAAGATTCCTTTGAGAAGACTTCTTTGGAATTTGAACATATACAGTGAAGCAGAGGAAGAGGGAACGAGAGCATTCCATGCATAAGGGAGAGGAAACAAAGAAAACTTGGCTGCTAACTTTTGGACAGAAAGGTGCTTGGTCCAAGCAGAGCTTGACTGAGCTTAACCACAGGTCTCATCATCACTGCCTCCTCTGGTCCTAACCCACAGTAGATTGGTATTAAAACACTCAGAGTTCTGATACCTGACTTGTCATCTACACTTGAGAGTAATGTCTTTCCCTACTCTCAGAAATAAGCATATGCACACATATACCATAATGAAGACATGAAAGAATATGTGAGAATGTTCACTATGGGGTCAGCATGTTCTCTGCTTTCCCCATCCTCTCTGTTCTAGTTTTCATCATTCACTCTAGAATATTTCCAGTTAATCAAGAATATTGTGACTATAGTTGCTCATTCTCTTGATCATGGCTTTCAGGTACTCCAATAATTCTCAAACTGTCTCTCCTAGATCTATTTTCTAGATCAGTTGTTTTTTCAATAAGATATTTCATTTTTTTCATTTTTTTTCATTCCTTTGATTCTGCTTTATTGTTTCTTGATTTCTCATGAAATTAATTCTGATTTTTTAAATCCTGATTTTCTTGTCAGTTTTTGGTTCTCCTTTTTCAATTGGCCCATTTCTTCTTGCATCATTTTTTCTTCTTGCATCACTTTCATTTCTTTTCCCCACTTTTCCTCTGCCTCTCTTAATTGGTTTTTGAAGCCTTTTTTGAGCTCTGCCAGATTCTGTGTCAAATCCATATTTTTCTTTTGGACTTTGCATGTGTTTGTTTTGCTTTCACTGTCTCCTTCTGTGTCTGTACCTTGCTTTTTGTCTCCATAAAAATTCTTTAGAGCAGGGGTCGGCAACCTTTTTGGCTATGAGAGCCATAAACACCAAATTTTTTAAAATGTAATTTTAAATGTATAGTGCTCACAGTGCATGCTCCTGTAACAGTGTGAGCTCCTATAACAGCACCTGAAAAAATTGACTTTATGGCTTCTGCAGAAAGAGCCATATCTGGCCCTCAAAAGAGCCAGATATGGCTCGAGAGCCATATGTTGCAGACCCCTGCTTTAGAGATAGGTGCTTGTTTTGTCGTTTGCTCATTTTTCCTATCTAATTATAAGTAGGCTCTGTTTTCTGGGATGTTGGGTTAACCTCTTAAGCTTCAGTCCTTACTTGATGTTATTTTAAGCTTATTTTTTGGGCCTGAGGGCTAAGAGTTCTGGAAGCCCTGCTCCCCCTGCTGATTCAATTGACCCTTGAGATGCTAATAGCTTACAGGACTTGCCTAAGGCTTAGGTACAAACTTCTGATCTCACTCTGACCTTGATCATATAGCACATTTGTTCCCTCTTAATGTACTCTTATCCACATTCTATGATTCAATCAATCTATTAAGCAATCAGTAAGCATTTATTGAGTACATACTCTGGGCAGTGTTTGGCACACAGTAGATGCTTAATACATTTTATTTGTTTATTGATTGATTGATTGCTAGGTATCACACAATGTGCCTAGTGGTCAGTCAACTAATCAATTGTTCCCTCAAGAAACTTTCATTCCAAACAATACCACTGTATTCTTGGTTTTCTCAAACCTTCTTTTTTGTGAGACAAAGTACAAACTTCATAAAAAATGTCTATTGCTTTTAGCATTTTGGGACTTGTTTCTTTCATAGTAATCTTAGTTCTCATGTAATATCTTAAATAGATGAAGGCACAGAACCACCTCAAAACTACAGAACAGTTAAAGCTAAATAGTCACTAGCCAGGGCTCTGTTTTTAATTCTATTTTTTTTTAATTTTTTACATGGCAATACAATTTTATAATCATTTTATGACATGTTGCAATTCACATTCTTTCCTTTCCTCCCATTGTTCCCTCCTCCTCAAGAGGTCAGATAATATAGATTGTACATATGTTATCATATAATATTTATTTCCATGTTTATCATGTTATGAAAGAAGACACATGCCACACAAGAGAAAAATTCATGGAAGAAATGAAACAAAGAATGGTATACTTCAGTCTGCATTCAGACTCTGTCAGTTCCTTCCAGAGCAATGGATAGTCTTTTTTGTCATGAGTTCCTTGGAGTTGTCCTAGATTCTAGCATTACTGATATAGTTAATTAATTCACAGCTGATTATTGTTACTATATACAATGCTCACTTTACTTTGCATCATAGTATATGTCTTTCAGGTTTTTATGTGATTGTCTTGTTTGTAATTTCATTACAATCATATACTACAACCTGTTCAGTCATTCCCCGATTTGAGGACATCCCTTCTGTTTCCAGTTCTTTGCCACTACAAGAAGAGAGGCTATAAATATCTTTGTACAAATAAGTCTTTCCCCACTATCTTTCATCTCTTTAGGATAAAGATCTAGCAATGTTATTGCTGAGTCAAAAGATATACATGGTTTTATGTCCTTTTGAGTATAGTCAGAGTTCCTCTAGAGGGAATATTTGCTTAGGTAGGAGTTAGACTAGAAGGGCTGCTGGCTGGTACAGTAGATAGAGTGGTAGTTTTGAAGTCAGGAAGACTCCTCTTCTTGAGTTAAAATTGGCCTCAAACATTTACAAGCTGTGTGACTTTTGGCAAGTCATTTAACCATATTTGCCTCAGTTTCCTCACCTATAAAATGATTTGGAGAAGGGAATGAAAAACGACTTCATTCTCTCTTCCAAGAATATCCTAAAAGGAATCACAAAAATAAGACATGACTGAAAAATGACCTCAACAACAACAAAAAGCCTAGAAGTTCATATCTGTCTTTCAACCTGGAGATTCCATGATTCTGCTCTGGAGTTGTTCTTATGGTAGGGAGTACAATAGGATATTGGAACAGGGAAAGGATGACTGAATACATTTCCCAGAAATGGAGAGACTGTGTTCTAAAATGAAAACCCCTCCCTTCATTCTCTCTCCCACTGTTGTAGCTTATGTTTAGAAATGCTTGCTTATTTTCTAGGCAATAATCTTCTATAGATCAGTTTTTTCTTTCTGGGTTGTTATGCATACTTCATGCCAAAAAGCTCAGATCTTTTACTCTGACATAGTGATTCTTCCAAGGGGAATGACTTCAGAGAGAATTTCCAATGTTTTGTTATTCATCCAATTGGTGAATAAACTATGAACAAACTGTAGAGAAAGCTTGGTGCCCTGGGAAGAGTCTGCTGTTATCCCTTCAATCAGCATTTCTCTGAGTTCAGCTAGAAGGCCTAAAATAATAGCAGAAGGCTGGAGTTGTACTACAAATTCAGATATTACTGCTGACCTCCTCATGGCCGAAGAAACACAGCTATGTAGACACATGGATGCACTTTGCAGATGGCTATTCTTGAGAAGGATTTCATTCTCATGTAGACTGAGGGGAATTTCTAAGCTTTATTGACCTCCTTGTACTCTCTGATCCAGTAACAATGGACTTCTTCTTATTCCCCAGATAAGACAATATATATCTAGATTCTATACATTTTTTCCTGGTTATCCCCCATGCCTAGAATTCTCTTCCTCCTCCTCTCTGCCCCTTGGCTCTCCTGATTTCTTTAAGGTCCTAATAAATCTTAGCTTCTACAAAAAATCTTTGTAAGTCCTCTCTGGTTTTATTCCTTTCCTCCGTTTATTAACTTTAATGTATCGTGTGTGTGTGTGTGTGTGTGTGTGTGTGTATACACACATATTTTTGGCTATATATATATATATATA
>NW_025353428.1:0-11885 GCF_016433145.1 Gracilinanus agilis
AGCACCCCCACCCTCCACCCCTCCCCAGACACTAGACCCAGCCAAAAAACAAACCGCAAATAGCCGCGTACACAAAACCCTATTCCCTCCTGTCTGTCTCCCTCTATCTTAATGTCTCTGCCTTTGGGACTAACCTCTCTGGATTAGCCCGAGGCCCAGCTTTTTCTCAAGGAAAAGGAACCCTGATTCCTTAAGGAGAGGGCCTTCACGTTGGAGTCAGGTGTCTCAGAAGCTATAGTGAGAACTGCAAAGACAGAGGACAAGTGGGGACTGCAGAGGCAAGTGGGGAAACTGAGGCACAGAAGTCACATTGTTTGGCTTAAACGGTCTACCCAAGGCTCACTTCAATTAATCACAGAATCAGAGAATTGAGAGTTGAGAGAATCCTCAGCAGCTGGTTAGTTCAATTCATATCCAAAAGGAATCCCCCCAAACATTTATTAAACACCTACTTTCAGCATCTTAGGCACCTGGCTAAGTTCTGGGGATAGCAACAAAATGAAAAGGTACCATCCTTCAAAGAGCTTATGTTCTATCAGTAGGAACAACATATATGTACATAAAAATATAAAGTAAATATGTTCTATAAAGCAAAACTATAGTATATAATGTAAAGGGTATTCCTCAAGGAGATATTTTGTAGGGTGAGTGAATCCTCAGATCCCTAGGATGCCAAGCTCAATAGTTGGAGTGTGGGCAATAAGGAGGGAAGCTCTACTGTAAAATCAGCTACTGTTATTTAGAATCAATCCAACTCTTCCCTATCCTTCAAAAGGCTTGACTTTTGCCAAGGCTTTCAGGAAGCTTTGCTTGAGCACTCTACTGAACATTGATTTCTTTCCTCCTTTTCTGAACTCCTAGAACATCATCTGCCTCCCGCTGTCCAGCAATTTGACTGGGCAGTTCCCTTTATTTTGTTCTCTAATGGTTTCATGTATGTGGTAATCTTGTCACCCTGATGAGGGTTAAGCAGTCCCTAAAATCTACTAATAAACTCAAAACACACTTTCTCCTGTTAAACTTTTCGGTTCCCAGACTAGTTCAAAAAAATGTATTTACTACAGAACAAGCTGATATACTTATACATATGCAGTGAAAAACACTATACTAAAAACAATCCTTGTTAACTTCAAGGACGTATGAATTTGCTCAAATGGATATTTTCTCTATCCATACAGATGAGAAAACAAAGCTAGCATTTATATAGCACTTTAAATTTTGCAAAGAACTTTAAAAGTTATTTCATTTTATCCTCTACTCCTTGGTAGAAAGTCTTCATCATTATTATGGTCATCATCATTCAGTGGCCAGCCTTCTGGACATGAGTTTTTGTGACTTTAGCCAGGTTGTCTTTGAAGTTAAGCAGTCCAGTTTAACTCTAGCTCATGTTTGAAGCCTTGCCAGTTTTATTTGTTAGAATTTAGACCCCTTTTAACCTAGGGACAACTCTGCATCAAGATGCAGGTCATAGGAGCATTGGAGAACAGTTGCCATACTAACCTTTTTTTTAAAAAGTGGTTAGAAGCAGGTAATAAACCTAGAATGGCAAGGAGGCCTCTGATGTATACTACCTGTGTGGTCTTGGGCAAGTCACTTTAAGTCCTAGGTCTTAGTTGCCCCATCTGTAAAATGAATGGGGCTTGACTACATAGCTTCTAAGGTCCCTTCTAGCAAGGTGATCCTATGATTTTGACATTGATATTATATGACTTTTTACCTCCCTACTTCTGAGTTTCCTTTACCTATTCAATGAAGCTGATTTCTTTTTTAAAAATGTGAAAATTTATTTTATTTTTTTGATGAATTAACAATTTTTTAATTTTTAAATATTTTTCCATGTTTCCATGATTCATTTTCTTTTCTTCCCCTCTTCTCTCCCCCCTCCCAGAGCCAATAAGCAATTCCACTGGGTTGTATAAATATTATCACTTGATACTTATTTCTATATTATTTATTTCTGTTATAGAGAGATTTTTTAAAGGCCTAAACCCCAAATCACATACCCATATATACATGTGATGAGTGATGTCATATGTTTTGCTTTTGCATTCTGTTCTCATAGTTCTTTCTCTCAATGTGGATAGCATTCTTTTACATAAGTCCTTCAGGAGTGTCCTGGCTTGTTGCATTGCTACTAGTAGCAAAATCCATTACAATGGATTTTTCCACAATGTTTTACTTTCTTCTGGTTCTGCTCATTTCACTCTGCATCATTTCATTGAAGTTCTCCCAGTTCATGTAGAAGGCTTCTAGATCATCAGTGAAGGAGTTGATTTCTAAGGGCCTTCTCAATTTTAATATTGCCTACATTTTTATTAAGAAAACAAAAATGAATAAAAATAAATTCATCTTGAATGCTTGTTTCATCACATCAAAAACATTTATTATTATGTGCTATGCAAAGGGGGTACAAAGACCAAAATGAAATAACCCCTGCTCTTAAGGAGCTTACATTCTATCAGACAATAGAATATATTATATCTATATATCTACATATAGATATATAGATCTTAGTTTCTCAAGGTTCCTTTCTTCTTAGTCCCAGACATACTTCAGTTTGTGTTTAACTTCTTTCCACCACCAATTACCAGCTGCATCCCATCCTCTCCCAGTTACTATGTCCACCAATTTAATGTTTTGGCTGTGTTCATAAGTATTCCATTCTCCAGAGGCCCCATCTAAGAAAAAGAGGGGAAGTAGCTTTTTTTTTTTTTGGTCTTGCTGGCCACTCTGACCCAAAAAAAGGACATTCTGACTCAAACTAGACAGGCTGACCAAAACTTGAAAAGATGATGTTAGCTGGATAGCACTTTCTCCTCAGAAGAACCATTTGGTTTGTCTTTAGTGCCATGAAGCCCTTTTAAAAGCTGTTCCCACTCCTTTCCAGGCACTGAGTATACTTCACTCATCGCTCTGGAAGTCCCCTACTTTTGAGTCTTTTATTCTTACTGTTTAAAATTTATTTCATTCATATTTTATATCATAAAGGCCAGCCTTTCCCCTCCTCTCTCATTTCCCTCAGTGTTGTTACCTGAAAGCCAAACCCGGGTTCAAAAAACTTTCTGGATTGGCAGCTATTCAAAAGTCCAGCTCACAAGCACCCATCTCTTGTTCTCTCTTTTTTTTTAAACCCTTGTACTTCAGTGTATTGTCTCATAGGTGGAAGACTGGTAAGGGTGGGCAATGGGGGTCAAGTGACTTGCCCAGGGTCACACAGCTGGGAAGTGGCTGAGGCCGGGTTTGAGCCTAGGACCTCCTGTCTCTAGGCCTGACTCTCACTCCACTGAGCTACCCAGCTGCCCATCTTGTTCTCTTTTTATTAAAAAAATATAAGACACCTTAATTCAAAGCAAAGGAAATTAAACAAAATAGCAAAGTAACAAGGAAAATGTCCCCACTGCAGATCTATATAAGGTCACACTTGCCCACAAAACACTATAAGGATGGGAGAGGAAAACGGTTGCTTGCCATTTTCCTAAAGAGAATCTTCTGTGCCGTTTCTGAGGCTGAATTGTTACTATGATCTGCTCCCTTTTAGCTAAACTGCAGCTGTTTTGGAAAAGATGCTACCTAAGTCTTTTCTGAACTAGCCCCATTGCCTCAGAAATATTTCAGCTCTTTTGTGAGTCAGACCCTCAGCTAGATGCAGGTAAGAACAGCTAAGTGTTCCTCATGTAATTGTAGTAAAACAGTTTTTGCATCTGGCTTATTGGAAACTCTCCCCAGACCTAATTATTTTGGTTGGAGTGAGTATTCATTTCAACTTCTAATACTCCCTGACCACTAGAATGAGAACCATGCAGATTACCCACTAAAGGGGCAGTTTGGAGCTGGTGAACTTTATTTTGAAGTTACAGAATCCTTGTATCCTCAAATCACTGATCCTCTGACAATTTATTCTTCAACAACCAAAACTTGTTTTTAAGTATATATTGTGTTCAGAACATTGCTGAGGATTATATGAAGTTTACCTTTATAAGAGTCACAGACTAGTAGAGGAATGAGACATAAGCACAATTGCTCTTTCCATTCCATAATGGAAACTGATGAACTAAACTGTACTCAAAATGGACACATTTTAAAAGGAATCCCACATACCACCTCAAGATGCTGTGATAGTTTGGGGATCCAAAGGCAAAAGATAAAACAGACCCTACCTCTTGGGACTTCATATTATTTATTTTTTATTATGAATTTAATAACAAATAAAATAAGCATTTCCATATATATATATACACATATATAATAGCAAAAGTAGATTGTACGCGAAACTGTGGGTCTTTATTATATACAACTTATTTTTCTTCTTTTGTATATATAACAAACTCAACATGTAATTTTTGAAGTTGCCCTATTGCTGTTTTTAATCTAATTTTTACTTTCCTTCCTTCTTTTTTCCCCTATCCTTTCTCTTTCGTGTTCATTTACCCACCAGATAAAAAGAAAAAGAGAAAAAACAAATCCCTCTGAACAAAAATGGATAATCAAGAAAAACAAATTTCTACATTTTATTTGTCCAAATATAAGATACATATTATTCTGTATTTTGGATTTATCACCTTTCTTACAATATTTGTAGTATACTTCATCATTAATGTTCTGGAATTAAGGTTGGTCATTTAATTGACATGAATTATTACAGCTTCTTAAGTTTTCTTTATAATGCTATGGTATAAATTATTTTTACTGGTTGTACTCACTTCACTCTGCATAAGTTCATATAAAATACCCCAGGTTTCTTTGAAGCTATCTATTTAGTAATTTCTTACAGCTCACTTAATATTCCATGATTTGTTCAGATATTCCATAATGTATGGCCATTCCATTGGTCTTTATCACCATAAACTATATATATATATATATTTTTTTTTTCTCTTTGGTCTAGTAATGGTATCTTTTCAAGGGATCACAGTTTAATGACTTTTGGGGTTTCCAAAAAGCTTTCCAGAAAACTGGACTGGTTCATACTTCTACCCATAACATATTAATGTGCCTGTTTTCCTAAAGCCACCCCAAACAATTCAATTTTTTTCGTTTGCTAATTTGACGGGTGTAAGGCAAAACCTCAGTTGCTCTTTTCATTTCCATAATTATTAATTTTGAAATTCTTCCTTCAGTAATTGCCTATTCATATCTCTTCCCCATTTTTCAACTTGAGAGTGCCTTTCATTCTTCTAAATTTGAATTAGGAACTTTTATATCTTGAAAATAAGAAGTATACAAAGATTTTTTTCTCACTAATTTACCTTCTAATTTTTAGTAGCATTGCTTTTGTTTGTGCAAAAATGCTTCAATTTCATATAATTAAAACTATTCATTATATCTTCTGAGATCTTCTATATACTTTGACCATGAATTCTTCCTCAACTAATAGATCTAAAAGATTTTCTTCCTTACTCCTCTAATTTATGATCTCTTTTTTGTCTAAGTCATGTATCTATTTGGAGCTTATGTTGGTATATGGTGTGAGGTGTTGGCCTATAATTCCTATCAGGTTGCTTTCCAGTTTTCCCAGCAGTTTTTGCCAAATAGAGAGATTTTATCAAGGAGGTGAGGTCTTTGGGTTTATAGAACACTATGCTATTCTACCTGCTGTATAGTTATACATATCTGTTTCATTAATAGACTTAAAAAACTAGAACCAACTAGTTTTGATAATTTTTGGTTTGTAATATAGTTTGAGATTTGATTCTGCTAGGTTTTCTCAAGGTTTTTACATTCCATCTTATTTCTTTATATACTTAGACCTGGGATGGAGGGGGATGGAGATGGAAGTTTTCATTTCTTAGAAAAAAACATATTAAGGTTTTTCTCTCTTGGGGAATTTAGAAATTATGTTCTCTTTACCTTCAAGTAAAAAAAAAGTTTTAAAATTCTTGCTAAAAGGACAGGCTATGCTCAATTTCTCCATATACCTTAATCCTAATACAGACTATGTCTATATCTTTCCCTCTTTTCTTCCCAGACGGTCTAATACTTTTTTAGTTTGTAGCTTTTACCTTGGAGAGGATGGAAGGAAAAAAGCAATCCTTAAGTTTGCTAGAACGATCTCTTAGAGGTTTATCCTGGGCTCAGATTATGGGTGATAGTTGAAAAAAAATTATATATATATATAGTCCCCCTAGGGAAGGAGAAGTGGAATATATGTGTGTGTGTATGTATGTATGTATATATGTATATATAACTTAGAATAAAGATGGGAATTAGAAATGATTTATGGGTCTCTTGCTCTTCTGTGCTCTAGATTCAACTTTGTCATCTTGCTGCTTCAGTGGCCCCTTTCTTTCCCACATATGCCCTCAAGTTCTCTTACCTTTCTCTCCATTGAAACCTGTACTTGGGGAATTATTTGATAAATCCATTCATATTACAGTGCAAGGGACCAAGAAGAGCTTAAAATATTATCTTTCTCAGAAGTATTTGCATTTTAATTGGCAAGAATGCAGGGGGTTAAGGTCAAAGAAATAACGCTTAGATTTTCAGTAACTAGATGAATAGGAAGGCTAAGTTTTGGCACAGGGAGAGTATGAATAAGGGCAACATCCTCAAAACTTTGAATTTGCAACATTTAAGTGATTATTTCTTCTTCCCTTGGAAACAGTTTCAGTCAGGGAATGGCTAAATGAATTGGTGTAAGTGAATGCAAAAGTGAAACTGTGCAATAAAAAAATGAGGAATATAAGGAATTCAAAGTACCTTGGTAAGTAACCCTTTTATGATTTAATACAGAGCAAAGTAAAGGAGAACCTGAAAAGGAATATTCAAAATAACTAATATTATATAAACAAAAAGAATACTAAAATTAAGCTGAAGTTTATGTAATTATAATGACTAATATCAACTTTAGAAAGAAGAGGGGAAGGGAACAAATGTTTATATAACACCTACTACATGTCAGGTGCCATGCTAATTTGAGGTAGATGCTAACATTATTCTTATTTTACAGTTGAACAAACTGAGGTGAACCCAGAGGTCAAATGACTTGCCCAAGGTCATACAGCTGCTAAGTGTCTGAGTAAAGGCCTCATGGTGTAGGATAGGGTGTAAATGGTAATGCATGTTGTTTAATTTTATTTTCACTGATAAAGACCAGGCATCCTCAAAAGGACAAGCTCCAATCCTTAAGAAGCTTAAAATATGATTGGAGAGAGAAGATAAGCCAAAATTGATACAGAATATAATGGTTGAATCATGAAAAACAGAGTTGTAGTTTGTTTTTGTTCAGAGGAAATTTGACCAAGGCTGGAGTAGTCAAGAAAGGCTTCATGGTGGAGAAAAATCATACTAGAGCTGATTCCTGAAAGTAGGATTTGAAAAGGTAGAAGACTGGGAGAACATCCTGGAGAAAACATGTTTCTCTGATACGGCCTAGAATCATAAGAGGCTGGAGCTGTAAACTACCCCAGAGAACATCCAATCCAAGCATCTCATTTTATAGAAGAGGTATAGAAGCCAGAAAGTGGTGCCCAAGATTACAGGTTCATGACAGAAACAGGATTAGAATTCAGGCTCTTTGACTCCTATCTAGGAAATGAATGCATGCCATGGGGAACTTGGTAGTACAATAGAATAGAGCAGTGGGCCTAGGGTTGGGAGACCCTGGGTTCGAATCTGGCCTTAGACACTTCCTAGCTATTATGATCCTGGGCAAGTCACAACCCTGACTGCCTAGCCCTTGCCACTCTTCTTTCTGCCTTAGAGTTGATACTGAGCTTAAAAAATGCATGTATGGGTGCTTACTATGTATGAAGCACTGTGCCAAAGGTGGGAACAAAAATAGACAATGCTGCTGTCAAGGATCTCCCATTCTAAACTGAGTCGAGGTCTCTGCTCCATGTCCAAAGAAAAGACCTCTGGTCATCAGGTGCAGAGATAAAGAGAAAGGTCTTGCATCCTCTTCAACATGATTTCTGGTGATGACAGCTTCAGTTTCTGCAGTGGCAGGGAGGATTCTCAATTTTCAAGATCTTTGGTGCTGTGGCTACAGAAGGTGAGTCCATCTGACCCCATCTCTATGTGCTTGTTTTTCTGGATAATGGGTACAGGAGCTGGGGTGGAAGGAGGGTCAGGGCTGAGAGGAACAGAATCTGGGGTTCTGGCTAAGAGTACAGAGCTGTGTCCATTAAGAGATGAGGGAAGCTTGGCAAAGGGCCACAGTGGTTTGGCTTGCTTGGCACAGGGTGCATTGAAGATTGAGCAGGCTGACTTGTCCATGCTGTATAGGTAGTGAGTGGTGGACAGTTGGTAAGGATGGCTGGCTCCCTTTCCACAGGGGGTGCCCCTCTGAATGGTGGCTGTGGGTTCAAGGTCAGAAGCAGGGTCAGAGGCCTAGTGGGGAGCAGTGTTATTCCAAAGACTCTGTCCATCCTGCCCATCCATGGCTGTTTGTAGGTATTCTGTTTTGATATTGGTAACTGGTAGAACATTCTCCACAGAGTTGTTCCCCTTGATGATGCTTATAGGGGGCCAGACTGGAAGCAGAGCCAGTGGTCTGGAGGATCCTGCTCTTGAGCTGTCTCTCCCGACATCTGAGAGGTAGAGGTAGTTTCACCCATTTGACACTTGTCACCTCTTGCCTCTCCTTCAGGTTGCTTTGCTGCTTCTGGTAGGCAGAGTTGCCTAGTTCCAAGTACTCATGTACAAAGACATGGGTGAGAAAAGGATTTGAATATGCCAGGACAGTGAGAAATAACTTTGGATATCTAAGTGGGATGGGGACAGATAACAGAAATAATGGGAGTCAGGCAGAGGAGTTGGGATTTGATGAGGTAGGAAATTATGTCACGGAAGATTTTTGAATGTTGAGAGTCACCACGTGAATTTGTGTTTAAAGATGAGTTTGGAAGCATCAGGTAGAGTGAAATGAAAGACTGAGAGACAAGTCAAATGACCTTGGGTAGATGCTATAAGTGTTCCAAGCATGAGAAAACAAGGGCTTAGACTATGGTGGAATAAATAGGGTGTTTTGGAAAGGGGACTATATCTGGAGTAAGAAGATCTGATTGAGTCTTTTACTAAGGCAGTTAGATGGTGCACTGAATGGAAAAAGTGCTGGGCTGGAGCCAGGAAGATCTAAGTTCAAATCCAGTTTCAGATACCTACTACCTATGTGACCTTGGGTGTCATTATTTGCCTCAATTCCCTCGAGTCCAGGTAAAATGGTAATAATAGCACCTGGGATATAGCACCTATATCCCAGGGTTGTTGTGAGGATAAAAGTAGGCTATTGATAAAGCACTTAGCACAGCGTTCAACACAGTAGTTACTCTATAAATGCTAGCTAGTATTGTTATTTTTAATTGTGACCAAGAGCACGTCTCCTAACCTATGTCTAGTCTATATCTATAAAATGATAATAATGATATTTGCCCTATCTCCCTCATAGAGTTGTTGTGAGGAAAGCATATACACTATAAAGTACAATATAAATGTGACCTATCATTATTACAGTGCTGTCAGTGAAGGAAGAATGAGCAGAAAGGAAAAAAAATTAGAGAAAAAAAGAAATTCTAAAAATTATTCTCAAAATTTTTACAATATAGTTGGAGCATTAAGACATAAATAACTGAAATGGTTAAATAACAAAAGAATACCTGTCAAAATGAGATGCAAATCTACCATAATACATGCAAGAAAAACTTAAAACTACTTACAGCTAGAAAGTACCTTAGACATTATCTAATCAAAACTCATCATTTTGTAGATAAGGAAATTGGGGCCCAGAGAAGGCAAGTGTCATACTCAGAGTCACACAACTTATTAGTGACAGAGCTAAGACTCAGGGCAAAACCTCACAACACTTCCCTCTCCTCTTTTCATCAGATTTCAGCTTTCTTTGCTTCTACCTTCACAACATCTCTTGCATCTAACCCCTTCTCTCTTATAGAACCACTGCCATAGTTCATGCCCAGGCTTCCTCTCATCATCTGACTATTTCAAGAGCCTTCTAATCAGTTTCCCTGTCTCTAGCCTCTTTCTTTCTAATCTGTCTTTCACAAAGCTGCCCAAATAATATTTCTAATGTACAGGTTTGACCATGTTACTCTTTAGCATAAAAACTTTAGTGGCTCCCTACTATTTGTAGGGCAAAATAAGAATTTCTTAAGTCTGAATTTCAGGCCCTCCACAATCTGGCTTCAATCTACTCCTCCAGTCTTATCTTGCCCTACTTTGCCTTAACTCCTTTATACAAAGTTTAAATTCTAGTCAAATTGGAAAGCTGTTACCTGATTTTATTCTGTACTCTTGTTGCCTCCACAAATTTATAGAGCTTGTTCCTCACTTACATCTATAACTCTGAGATTCAGCCAGAGTACTTCCTTTACAATACTTTCTCTGATTTTCCTCCACTAAAAGTGACATTTCCCTCAAATTTTCCAATGATACTGTGCCCATATTATATTACACTTTACAACAGAATTACATATATATATGTGCATATATATGTGTATATATATGTGTATATATGTACCCATGTATATATAATATATATGTATATATAATATACTCTCTATTAGACTATAAACTTCTTGGGGCTAGGGACTGTTATTTTTCACATTTTTATCCCCAGTATGCAGCACAGTGTCATGTAGAAAAAAGGTGCTTAATGTTTGTTGAATTAAATAGAGCCAAAGATTCCTAACAGTCTAGTACACCATCATGCCTTCCATAAGCTTTTAGTATTGTCCTAAAGTTCCCATCTAAATTGAACCTTCCATGAAAGAGACATTGTCTTTCTCGTGGGTTGTGATAGGCCCATTCCTATGCCCTTAAGTTCTTGTCATAGAAGTGGCTAACAAGGAGATGATACAGAAAGTTAAAAAAGAAACAGAGGAGAAGGGTGGCTTCCGGGTTAAGATGGCGGCAGAGTAAGAAGCAGCTCTTAACCTCTCCTGACCGAAACACACAAAACTCCTCAAGGGGTCATAAAAACAAGTCCAGACGAACGGAGGAACCCCACAACAGGGCACAGCGTGGAAGGTACGTTGAATCGAGGCATTTCCATGCTATAAAGGGCTCTCACGAAATCGCGGGCTGAGCAACCGCCCCACCCCCACCCCCTCCACACACAACACCTGTAGCTCCGAAGCCAGCTAAAAAGAAATAGAGCAAGTTTGGGGCACCCATCGAGTCATTGGCAGCTCCGGGACCTGTTCCTGAGAGCAGCAAGACTTAGGACCCCATTAAGCCAAAAAAGGCACGCGAAATCTGAGCGCGCGGGAGCAGGATGCAGGGCGTACAACGCAGGCTGAGCAGAGTGCGGGCTGAGAACACAGGCACTGCGGAGGCCTGGGTGGAGGCAGACACAGCCAGGAACTAAAGCCTAAGTGGGGAACCAGCGCAGATGGGTATACGACTGTGGAAGTAGCTCCCTGAGACTTGTAAAGGAACCTCCTGCAGAGGATCAAGCAAGGGAGTCCACCAGGGGGCTTGACCTTGGAAAAAAACTAGAACTCAGACCTCAGGAGCCAATAGATCTCTGACAGACACTGAGCGCGAGGATAAACCTGAGAAGCTGCTGGGCTAATGATGGCTAATCAGTCACAGGAAGTTCAGAAGAGAAAGAATAATAACAAAAAAAAAAGAAGTCTTTAACACTCGACAGCTTTTACACAGAGAAAATCCAGACAAACGAGCAAACAGAGGAGGAGAACAAACAACCATCCAGACCCTCCCCAAATAAGGAAAACTCCTCACAAGCTATGGAAGAGTTCAAAACTGAGATTTTGAGAAAAATGGAAGAGATCTGGCAAGAAAATAACAGTTTAAAAGGTAGAATCTTGCAACTGGAAAGCGAGGCTCAGAAACCAAATGAACTGATAAGCAAATTGAACACAAGAAATGACCAGATTGAAAAGGAATACCAGAAGATTATGGCCGAAAAC
>NW_025353429.1:0-1085 GCF_016433145.1 Gracilinanus agilis
GTTGAGTTCATTCCCTTCGAAATTTTTTATTTTACATTTAGGCCTTGTATGTTTTGAATTTAATGTGGTATATAGCATAGAAACTGATGAAAAGCTGATTTCTGGCAAACTGCTTTCTAAGTGTCCTAGAAGTCCCAGCCAAGAATGGAGTCCTTCTTCCAGTAATTTATGTTCTAAGTTTATGCAGCCCTGGACTCCTGTTTTCAAGTTATTTTTCTGTTTCAGGTTTGTCTAATCTCTTCTGCTCATCCATTTTTCTGTTTTTAAATTAAATATCTAATCTAATTTAATTTTAAATTAAATATTTTGGATGACTCCTGCTTTGTAATAGTTTGAGATTTGGTAATGCCACGTGTACTTTCCTTCATGTTTTCTTAATATTATTTCTCTTGCGATTCTATAACTTTGGTTTTTTTCAGTGAATTCTGTTATTTATCTCTTTCAATGGAATATCTCTTTAGTAACCTGACTGACTGGCATAGTTCTAACTATGTTAGTTCATTTAGATAAAATTATCCTTTTTATCATATTGGCATAGACCATTTTCATGGATAGTAAATATGACTACAATTGTCTCCTTTATTTCTGTAAAGGGAGGTTTGCAGTTGCATATTTATTAAATTCTTGGTCATATCTGTGGGAATTTACTATTCAGAAGAACCCCCATTCTTCAAGGTTGTAATCAACCTTATCTTCTAATTAAGTTAAAAAGAAGGCCTGAGGCTTAAATGTATAAGGGGAATGCCTATGCAGTCTGGGAGGACCAGAGATTTTCTTGTGGGTCCCTGAGATCTGTAAGATGCTTGCCTCTTGTCACAGTTGACTCTGGGCAACAGGAAGACCTTGGCCTTGGACCCAGAGGGAGGTCAAGTCCAGCAAATCAGAGAGACTCAGCAAAGCTACTTCATGGAAGATGTTTCAGGCCTGGGGGAAGGAAGGGCTTTCTTATGCTGAATAACAAAGGGAGGCAGTGAGGAAAGCCCCATTGGATGAGTGCCTATGCCATAGGGGAGCCCTGGCTTAGCTGAAGCCTGGATGAGAAGCTGGTGCTTCCAGAGGAGAGAGAGGGCTTGCAAAGGGAACAG
>NW_025353430.1:0-3951 GCF_016433145.1 Gracilinanus agilis
AGTCAGTGTGGTTGTTGAGGAACTGGGGCCCCATAAGCTGTGATTACTCTCAGAAGAGTGGGTTCCTTGGTTGCTGCCACAGGGAGAGGTGACCTATCTGCTTGCAGTTGCAAGAAGAGAACTGTCCACTAGCTGTGGCTGGAACAGCTGAGATCAATCACACACTGGGGTTTGAAAGGAGGATCTAGGGAATATATTAGATCCTAGATTTTAAAAGTCAAAATGATTAAATAGGCCCCAGGGGAAAAAAAACCGCAAAAGAAAAATCCTGAAGCCTGACATAACATAACCCCAAACTGTAGAAACTGGGCATTCAGAAAAAGCCAATAATTAAATCTATTGACTTGGTCAATAAAAAAAATAGTGACCAATGGAAAAAGAACTCAACTATTGATAGCTACTATGGGGACAGAGAAGAACTCAGTTCAAACTCAGAGGGCAATGAAGTAAAAACACCTACTTCAAAAAGTGTAGAGAAATCCAATAAATGGCCATATGCTCAAAAAGAGCGTTTGGCAGAGTTTTAAAAAAGACCTCAAAAACCAGAAGAGAGAGGTGGAGAAAAAAACTAGAAAAAAAATAAGAGCAATGCAAAAAATCAAGAAAATTATGAAAGTTCACCCAAGTGGAAAAAGAAATCCAAAATCTCACAAAAGGAAAGAATCTATTAAGACCTAGACTAGGACAAAGAGGGAACTAAAACTATAAAAAATAATAAAACAAAATCAAAAGAATGAAATAATAAGAGAGATTATGAAGCATCTAATCACAAAAACAACTGACATGAAAAATAGATCAAGGAGAGACTATATAAGAATAGTTGGACTCCTGGAAACCTATGACCAAAAATAAAAGCTTTGACACCATACTTCAAGAAATCATCAATGAAAACTGTCCAGAAATTCTATGAAAATTTACAGGAAACATTGGTAAATTCCATGGTATCCAGGGTAAGGAATAAATACTACAAGCAAGAAGAAAAAAACTCAATTGATTTATTTTTATTTTTTTTTCATGATAAGCAGGAAATCTTCTTATTTTATTTTTATTTAAATTTTTTATTTTGAATATTTTCCCATAGTTATATGTTCTATGTTCTTTCCCTCTTCCCCAAACATCCCTACCCCCAATAGCCAACGCACAATCCACTGGATTTTACATGTATTATTGATCAAAACCTAATTCTACATTATTGATAGTTGGACTAGAATTATTGTTTAGCATCTACGTCCCCAATAATATCCCCATCAGTCCATGTGTTCAAGCAGTTGTAAAAAACACAATTTAAATACTGTGGAGCTACAGTCAGGATAGCACAAGACTTAATAAGCCATAACATTAAAAGAATTCAGGACATGGGACACAGCATTTCACAAACAAAAGAACTGGACTTACAACCAAGAATGGCATATCCAGAAAAACTGAGCATAATTTCTGAAGGTTAAAAAAAGGATATTTAATGAACTAAAGAAGTTTCAACTATTTCTAGGAAAAATTCCAGAACTCAGTATAAAATTTGATCTATAAGAAACATACAAAGGTCATGATGAAAGACTAATAATAAAAAAAAAACCAAAAGGTCAAAATATTTGATTCTTGTATGAGAACCTGCTATCTAGGGCTCTTGGGAATGGTATTATTGCCTGGGTATTTTGAAGGGATGTGAATGAATGGAAAACATGAGGTTTTGGTGAATGCAATGAAATGAGCCAAAATGGTAGAAGAACTAGAGAAGGTAGAATGTCATGGCTATCTCATATGAAGTAGGAATGAGTGGAGGAACTGCTATGGTAAAGGGGGAGAGGAGGTGGAGAGCTAGTAGTACTAGAACACTACTCTCCTCAGATCTGGAATAAAAAGAGAACGACACTGAGAAAAAGGAGACCAAATAACCATATCTTTGCTATAATTGAAAACGAATCTGGAGGCTTGTTACTAGATTTATAAGAATTTATTAGTAAAGAGAGAGAAAGAGAGAAATAGGTTTCAGCCTTTCTAACTTTAGGTAAAAATCCAATCCTCCATTGCAGCCAGTTCCCAAGCCATTTGTCAGAGATGGTCTAGTGAGATAAGAGAGCAGAGAGGTGCCAGCCTAGGGAGTGAGTTAATTCAAAAGTTCCATCCAGAGAGAAACCTCTCAGCTTTCTCAGCTGGTTTTTCAAAACTATAGCTCTTCCCCCCACATCAACTGGGAGACTGAGGAACAGGTTACTTTTTCCTACTATGTTGAGTCACTGGGGTGCAGGGAATGGAGATCCCCTAAATATTTCACTTTTCATAATAAGAGTGGGGTCTGATTCTTTGGGAGAGCAGTATGTCATATCTCCCCACTCTTGGTTGTCTAGGAGATTAACATGTTGGTCTCCCCAATAAATCATTTCACATAAAGAGCCTCTCCATTTAGGATTTTCTCACCAGGAGGCATGAATACAAAAGATATTGTACATTTCATGGAGAGGGTTACTACAATTTGGGGAATAAAAAGAAAGAGAAGGAGAGAAAGAAAAATGATTGATAGGTGCATTGTCAAAGGTTAATTTAGGGGACATTCCCTATTTTGGCATGTGTTTATAATCAGGATAAATGGAGGGCTCAATCCCTCCTTCAGTTCAGTTCATTATATCCAAAAATTCACTCCAAATCTCCAAATGTAGTGTTTAATTTTTGCAAGCATCCTTACAGCATCTTCTCCAGAAGATCAGCTTTCCTGGTTCAGAGTATTAGCAATTTTCTTTTCCTATAATTGCTTTAAAAAGATCTTAGAGGTTCCAGGTTGAGATGGCGGCAGAGTAAGAAGCAACTCTTAACCTCTCCTGACCGAAACACACAAGACTCCTCAAGGGGACATAAAAACAAGTCCAGATGAACGGAGGAACCCCACAACAGGGTGCAGCGTGGAAGGTACGTGGAATCGGGACATTTGCATGCTATAAAGGGGTGAAACAGCTCTCATTAAATCGCAGGCTGAGCAACCACCCCACCCCCACCCCTACCAGACACACCACCTATAGCGCCGAAGCCAGTTAAAAAGAAATAGAGCAAGTTTGGGGCACCCATCGAGTCATTGGCAGCTCCAGGGCCTGTTCCTGAGAGCAGCAAGATTTGGGACCCCAAAGAGCCAAAGAAAGCATGCGAACTCTGAGCGCGGGAGCAACGGAGGTGTGGGAGGAGGCAGACACAGCCACTAGCTAAAGCTCTGAAACCCTGAGTGGGGAACCAGCGTAGACTGGTATACGACTATGGAAGCAGAGCCCTGAGACTTGTAAAGGAACCTCCCGCAGAGGATCAAGCAAGGGGGTCCACCAGGGGGCTTGACCTTGGAAAAAACCAGAACTCAGACCTCAGGAGCCAAAAGACTGCGGATAGACCCCGAGCACAAGGATAAAGTTGAGAAGCTGCTGGGCTAATGATGGCTACCCAGACTCAGGAAGTTCAGAAGAGAAAGATAAAAAACAAGAAAAAGAAGTTTTTAACACTCGACAACTTTTACACAGAGAAAATCCAGACAACCAAGCAAACAGAGGAGGAGAACAAACAAGCATCCAGATCCTCCTCAAATAAGGAAAACTCCTCACAAACTATGGAAGAGTTCAAAACTGAGATTCTGAGGAAGATGGAAGAGATCTGGCAAGAAAATAACAGTTTAAAAGGTAAAATCTTGCAATTGGAAAGTGAGGCTCAGAAATCAAATGAACTTATAAGCAAATTGAACCAGATTGAAAAAGAAAACCAAAAGATCATAGCTGAAAACCAGTCTCTAAAGGCTAGAATTGAGCAGTTAAAAGCTAATGATCTCTCAAGACAACAAGAACAAATAAAACAAAGTCAAAAGACTGAAAAAAAGAAGGAAATATGAAATATCTCAATGAGAGAGTGATATACCAAGAAAACTGGTCTAGAAGAAACAATTTGAGAATAATTGGTCTTCCAGAAAAACCAGAAATTAATAGA
>NW_025353431.1:0-8596 GCF_016433145.1 Gracilinanus agilis
TATATATATATATATACTGCTTTTATTCTTGTATATAAACATCCTTCTGGAAATGTGTTTTCCAAAACAGAGTATGTCACTTCATAACTGACTATGACAGAGTACAGAAGGGTTCTTATTTTAAAATTCTGGACAGGTTATCAATGCTAATATATTATAAGAGTACATTTACTTTTTTGTCTAACATTTTACTCTTGACTCCCAAAGAAGTTTTAATCAAAATCCCTGATTATTTTTCTTATGAACTGCTGTTAAGCCTTGTGCCCTCAATTTTGTACTTGGGTAGTTGAATTGTTTAGCTTAATTGCAACTTATGCTTATCTCCATAAAATTTCATATTTATATGGCCTATCCTTCTAGCTTGATTTATTTTCAGATTCTGATTCTGTCACACAATATATTAGCTATCCCTCTAATCTCTGTTGTAGAATTGTGTAATCTACAAACTTGAGGAGCATATCTGCATACAAATCTGATTAAAAAATGTTTAAATGTTAAAGGGCTAGAGTCAAAGATAGAGCACTATTATAATCAACTAGACATTTTTCTCCTGGTTCCTATTGATCGATTAAATGATATTCTTTGTGGTTGTTACACTCAGCAATTGAGTACAAGGATCTATCATCAACGTTATATCTCCCTATTTTTCACAGAAATATATGGTACTAACACTTGCCAGGTTTTGCTCAAATAGGGGGAAACAGGTTTATACTGTGTCTTTTGACTCATCTGTGAATAATGCCATTTTTAAAAAAGTAAATCAGATCAGTATGTCATAATTTGTTCTTAGCTAACCTTTGTTGTCTACTGTTCATCATTTCCTTTCTATATATTTGCAATACTTTAAATAATGCAGTTCAAAAAATGTGGTATAGTTAGCTTATCAAATAGAAATTCACTTTTATTTTTAAAGTATCACATGATTTGTCAGTCATCCTGCTGTAATTTTTAAAATATTTCTTCAGAGATTACCAACATTAGTTCTTCAACCCTATATGCACATTTTTTTCAGTAAGCTGGGACACATCAACTAGGCTTGGAGACTTGCCCTAATGTATCTCAATTGCAAGTTTTCTCAATGTCTTCTTTATTTCCAGGTTCCCTCGTGCCATCGAGCTGCCCCTAATTTCTTGAAATTTATCTTTGCTATTTCAGATATAAAGATGAAAAAAATTGAACACAGTCAATGTTACAGAGTAGTTAATAAAAATATATCCAGAAATAATTTTTGGAAAATATACTTATTTTCCATTCATTAATATCTCAGTAATTGCTGAATATTTCTGTGATCTCAGTTGTTTCATGATGTCTTGTACAATAAACACCATGACCCATCTCCATTTTTTAATTCCTTCACAGTGTCTTTTCATAAATCTTCCATTGCAGTGTTACCTAATGAGCTAATGGCTATCCTATGGTTCTTTTAACATTTGTGGCTACCAAACTTCTGGTCGTGGGGAAATTCTCCAAATCATAAAGAAAAAATTGGCCTTCACCAAACTTGACAAAAGAGGAACATGATAAGTACCGGAAAGGCTGAGGAAAAACAAACACATTGAAGTATTAATATGAGATATGAACTGGTAAAACCATGTTGATAAACAACTTGTTGAAAAAGTAACTCAACTATACATACTATTACTCACCTTTATCACTATAACAAAATAGATGTCCAAAAGAGATAAAAGAAAGATAAAAATCCTATATGTATTTAAAATGCATAACAGCACTTTTTTGAAGTGGGAAAGAAATGAACCTCAGAGAGTACCCATTAATTGGAGAAATATAGAAAAAATTTAGCGTTGTCTTGCTGAGGGATTTATTAGACCCTATGATCTGGTTAGAGAGAGAAAGATGGGGAGGAGGGAGAGGGAGAGATTTCTCTCTTATATTATATTAATAGATGTAGAATACTTAAAACAAGGTTATAAACTTTGTTAATTATATAGTCTGATCAAATCACATTTGTAGTTTTGTGCTCAGTTTACCTCTGTGAGCAAGGTGTGGATAATCTGGGACACAAAAAAAGTGTGACCAGTATAGGGAATTAATTTAAAGCCATATAACAATAAATATCTGTTAAAATGAGATTGTTCAGGCTGAACAATAGGAGATTTAGGAAGGGAATCAGAAAATATGATAGCTATGTATTTCAAGTATTTGAAGGATTGTCATGAGAAGAAGACTTGAACACTATCCATATCCAGAGAAAGAACAGTGGGAGTAGAAACACAGAAGAAAAACATTTGATTGATCACAGGGTTATATGGGGATATCATTGGGGATATAGACTCTAAATGATCACTCTATTACAAATATTAATATGGAAATAAGTTTTCATCAATAATACATGTAAAACTGAGTGGAATTGCTCATTAGCTATGGGATGTGGGAGGGAGGATGAATAGGAAAAACATGTAAATATATTCTAAATTAACTAATTAATTAAATTTAAAATAGTAATAATAATAATAATAAACCTTTGCTCCTCTACTTGGTGCTGCTGCTGCTCCTGGGGTTGCTGCTATTTTTAGTAGTCTTGGGCCTGGGTTAGAAATTCTTGAGATCAGAGAAAATAAATAGTTACTCATTAAGAAAAAAAGTTCTTAGCATAGTGTCTGGCATATATTAAGTCTTATATACATGTTAGCTATTATTATTCTCAATATTTTAAATGTATAAAATACACATACTACTAATAATAATATCCAGCATTTATGTACTAGCATGTTGCATGGCACATACTAGAAACTTAATACATTTCTTTTATAGAGCACTTGAACATTTACAAATCATTTTACAAATATTCTCACTTTCTCCTCATAAAAAAACCTATAAGGCAGTGTTATTATCCCAATTTTACCAATTTTAATGAGGAATTCATGAACAACTTATGTAAATCCAAATTTTTCCCATAAATTAGATAAAGAAACAAAGCAGACAGAAGTTCAATGGCTTGCTTAGTATTCCAGTGCTAGTAAGTAGCTAAAGTTGGGTTTGAACTGAAGTCTTCATGACTCCAGGTATTGTGTTTTACTTCCTTAAAAATGTACCAAAAATACTTTTTAAAATAATAGACTCCAGATTAACAATCCCTAATACAGTGTCTTAAGTTTTACAAAGTATTTTTTCAAATATTATATACCATTGTCATTTGATATTAATTATAACACTAACTTCTATTTGAAAATGAGATTGAGATTGAGAGGGGTTAAATGTCATAACTAGGATCATAAAGTAACTGATGTAAAATTTGAACTTTATTCTTCTGAAGTCCAAATTTGGTGCCCTAGCCAAAGGTAATTAAGTGATTTATAAATAATCAACTTCCTGGGGCAGAAAAGCAGAATGAGTTTTCTTTAGTATATGTCTTCAAACAGGCTTTATAACTATTTGTGAGGTTGCTGCAGAGAGAATTCCCAATCAGATTTAGTTGGGAATCAATGCTACTAAGGATCCCTTTAGCCCTAAAATTCTATGTTAGAGAACATAAATTGTTTAGTGGTTTAGATTCTTTTTTAGCTTTCATGATTCTCTACTTCCATCCTCAATACATGTTCAATGTCTTGCCTATTCATTTCAAATCATAAATTTATAGTTTTCAGTCTTTGCAGCAGATGTTGTTGGAGATGATGCTTCTGCATTAGGGTTGTCTATTCTGCTCTTTTATGTAAACTGTCCCAAATAGGAACCCTTTGGTATTGCACCACTTGCTGCAGCTGATCTTGGTCAAAGGCATAGTTTTTTTCTACTGTCCACTACTCCTGATAATGGCAGGTGGTTATCTCTCTTACTTTTACTAAGATTTGTTTCACTTTCATAGGAATTTCAGTTTCTCTGGAGTAAGGGATGCTTATTAACTTCTTTCCAGATGATTTTAAACAAGATTACAATTGAATACCACAAAGTTACAGTTTTTTTTTCTGAAAACAAATTGTCTCTGGCTTTTTAAAGCCTTCTAAACCCTTTTCTAGGGCCAACACTTTGAGATCCTGGAGGGGGGGAATCATTTAATGTTTTTCTCCCTTATTTTCCTGAACTCTAAAATGGATATTATTTTAGCACCTATTTTGAGAATAAAGTGGTTAACATTTATAAAAAACAGTTAACATGTTCAGAACAACATTTCTTTTCTTTCCCCACCATTTCTCCTGGATCCCTCCCCTCCAGGAAAGAACTCAGAACAAAGGAGATGCTCATAAGCTGGAGAATAATTAAACAAAATGTGATACATAATACAATGGAATATTTCTGTACAATAGTAAGTTAAAATTATGAATGTTAATACTTTAGAGAAGTATGAAAAAATTTACATGAACTAATGCAGACTGAAATAAAATAGAGAAAAAATTGAGAATAAGGACAATGATGAAAATTGGAAGAACCATAAATCAATCCAGAATACTTTTTCCTTATCTGTTTCTTAACACAAAATATATATTCACAATAACTGGTACATATAGGGTGATGAAGGAAAACTACGGATGAATAGAAGACTGAAACTAACTATGAAATGAGTACTAAAGTGTTTATATTCATTAGCACCTTTGCAAGAAACAGACAACAAACTGAAATTTATACTTCTATTATCATCCCTTGGCCTTTGGTAAAAACAAATATCTATAGGGTCTTATAAGTTAGTTAGACCCCTTGGCATAGAATGTGAAGTACACACAAAGTGTTTCTGGTTCTTTAGTTAACCTGATTTGATCTAAATTCTTTCCAGAGGTAGACTATACTTGACTAGCCATGGCAGAAGATGCTATTTTTAATCATCACACTTTTAATTATATTTTTCTTATTTTCTTTAAAAAAATCAATTTGGATTTACAGAAAGAATTAATAAATAAATTTATTAAAACATAATTCATAATTGGGACTTTTGCTTCCCAGAAAATTGAGTATAAGAAGTATTGTAAAGTATTACCAAAATATCAAGTCCTTAAGCATCAGTGACACAATGAATTACAAGTGCCTGGAAGGAAAATAACAAAAGTAAAATATAATCAATTCTTCAGCATTCTCTTATTCAGTCTCACTAACTTGAGTTTCAGCTTTGACAAGAACAAGGTTATTGTCAATTAAAATATGTTTGTATATAATTTCTGTGTCATTGGGCTAAGACAACCCAGATCATTTCAGGATCATTTATGCATTCATTCTTCAATATTTTACAAACACAATTACCTAAATTTAAAGGTCACACATTTTTGCCAAAATTATTAAAAACTGTATATTCTTTCTATAATATTATGTTATTAAGAAATATTTTTCTCCCGATTAGGAGAAATCTCAAATTTTCAGATTTGGAAAGGTGAGTTATTTAGGAGGTAATATGATATAATGGATAGTGCTGACCTTGGAGTTAGGAAGACCTAAGTTCTAATCGAGTCCCAGTCATTTACTTGTTATAAAACCATTATTTGTTTAACTTTTATGGGCATTAGTTTCTTCAGTATAAAACTAGGACATTTTCTTAAAGGGCCTCTAATTGTCCTTTATACCTCTGGATCTGTGGTTCTGTGCTCTTTTGAAGGATATTTGACATCAATTCCCAAGTGAACATAGGCTATTTTGTATATGCACACCACCATATCCCTATATGTAGAATGAAAGAAAATTAGTTATTACTGTATGATCCCTGATTCTCACTTATTCAGGGAATGCTATATGATATGGAAAGTTATATTTTAAATTAAAAGCCCAGTGGCATGAGTAAATAAAAATGTAGAATCTATGAGGATCAACTAGAAGACAGATCATGGGACAAAATCAGAAGTATGAAGTTTCAGACAATAGATATTACTAGATAAGAACTAGAGGAATTACCAAAGCCTGAAACTAAAAGAAAGAAAACTTTTTAGGGTCACTTTAAGAAAGCAAAGGAGGCTTTCTGAAGTCATGGGCTGAGAAGATGAGCTGAGGATGAATTACATCCAGAAATAACTCAGTGGGTGAGAGAGGAAAGCAGATAGAAGCATTCAAGAATAAACTACCCACTGAAACATATAAACATACACCATGATGCCGTCTCTCTTTCTTTCTCATATATTCACGATTCCACTTCATTTTCCCTTTTAACAATAAGACATTTTCTTTCTTTAATAAATACTTGGATCCTCTCAGATTCTATACTAGTTATTTGAATGAGAGAAAAGAATACTATTCAAATGAATCAAATTAAAAACATAAAACTGTGACAACACATTACATTTCTTTCTTTTTTTCTACTAAACCTTGTGGGATGAATACATGGTATTCCATAAAGTCTCAAAATATTAGAGGGATGGAGAATTGTCATCTCTCTCAGGCACCCATGTTTTGTGACACTGCTATACTATTATTATGGCCTAGTAACTTCTACTGGTATTTTAATGTTGAAACTTCTCCTAATTTTTGTACTTTCATGAATTTGGAATTTGAAAGTATCTCAAAGATCGTTTATTCCAACTTTTATCTTTTTAAAAGATAAAAGCAGACACAAGAAAAGCATGCGTGAAGTATTTGAAATATTGGTATCCAAAGAAGGCTATTTTGGTTTAGAATGTCATAGGAATGTTGAATAAAGGACATTGTGGAGTAGATTTACAGAGACGGTTTGATTATAGTTCAGTTACTGGAAATTTGGGGTAAAGTAATGCATGAAGGAGTGAAGTTGATGAAAAGATGAGATTGCCATGGAAGGTTAAAAAGCATGGTTTGTTGACTCTGCAAGCAATCACCAATCTAGAAAGATGAAGGGTGTGGAGTCCAGAGGTGAAAGAGCTAAATCTCCATAGACAAAATTGGAAAGAAATAGACAGACCTAGACACCACACAGAGACAGAGAGACAGGGAGACAGAGACAAAGAAAGAAGGGGAAAGTAAAAGAGGAGTGGATATGGGGAAAGAAGAGGATTGATATAGAAAGGAAGGAGGAAAAGAGAACATTTAAGTACTTAAATTGGGTCACACACTGGGCTGAGCACTAAGAATAGAAATACTAGCAAAATAAAGACAATTCCTACCCTTAAGGAACTTGTATTGAGGGAAAGCAATACACAAAAGAGAGCCAAAACAGTGATGGGAGAAAGATACCAATAAATGGACAAGATGGAAAAATCTGGGGAGTTCCAAAAAAAGCTGGGTTTTATGTGCTGGGTACTTTTATCATAAGGGGTCATAATTTTCCTAAATTCATAGCTGTATTAAATGACAGAACAATGATTGAACCTAGGTCTCTGACTCCAACTCGAAGAATTTTCCTACTCTACTATTTGATCCCCTCAACTTTTAGATATATTATACCCAATAATAGAACAAAAATTTTATTGATATTTTTAAGGAGCTCTTGAGGTCTTGAGATGTCTGGCACAAGACAGGTTTTAGCTCATATTGTCCATCTTATTCAGTATTATGGTTGCTCAACAATTTCCCACTATCTAGTCCCTAAATTATAACAATTTGATGTATAAAATTTCTTCAGGGACACATATGCATACACACAAAGACATATTCAAAAAAGGGACTTATGAACATATACAATGATAACCATTATTCAGACATACCAGATTCCAAGAGTCCCACAGCACGCTTCTGATTTAGGTCTTACTCAAACTCTTATCAAGGTAATCATCGTTACACTTAAAATATGGCAACTGGGTTAGGAATCACCACCCAGATTTTCTAGGTCCTTTGCCTAATGACTTTCATCTAGCTCCCATATTTTTATATTTTTAATATAATTTGCATATAATAATGAGTTTCTCGCCTTTTACATGGAGTTAATAATATCACTAGTTCTCAAGATCATTGTGAAAATAATATGAAATATAATTATAAGAACTTAGTAAAGTATTTGTCACATAGTAGACATCATTATTAACACAGTTGTTGTTGGGAGTAGCTGATGCCTTCTTGCTTCTATGACAACTAACCTGCTTTTGATAAAATGGATTAATATAACATTATATAATTAAATATCATTATAATCAATTCATTTAGATCAATGGTTCCCAAATTTTTTTGGCCTACCACCCCCTTTCCAGAAAAAATATTACTTAGCCCCCTGTAAATTATTATTTTATTTTAATAGCAATTAATAGGAAAGATAAATGCACCTGTGGCCATCACTGCCCCCCCAGATCACTGCAGCACCCACCAGGGGCCAGTGGTGCCCACTTTGGGAATCATTGATTTAGATGATACCATGATAACACATGGTATAGGAGAAAGGCACATGAAGTTCATAGTCAAAGGACTTAAGTATAAATGCTGGTTCTGATACTTACCAGAAGTACAAATGTGAACAAATAAACTAAACTTTCTTCTCCTGACTTTCCTCTTTTCCTCATCCCTGGGGAAGGTGGGGGGGGGAGGGTTGAATTAGAAGAACCATATGTGTTTTTCCATATCTAGGTTAATGGTGTTATTTTTAAAAATCTATTATTCTGTTTCCTTCAAATTATTTTCTCCCTCCCAACTCCCCCCACCCACTGGAGAAGGAAAGGAAGAAAGAAAGAAAGAAAGAAAGAAAGAAAGAAAGAAAGAAAGAAAGAAAGAAAGAAAGAAAGAAAGAAAGAAAGAAAGAAAGAAAGAAAGAAAGAAAGAAAGAAAG
>NW_025353432.1:0-2419 GCF_016433145.1 Gracilinanus agilis
TATATATGCATATATGTATATATATAGATAGATAGATATAAGCTTGGACTTGCCCAGAGGGTAGAAGCCTACATGGAGTTAGAAAACTGAATTTGTTTAAAGAACTGAATTGTGGGAAAGCTATTGAAACCAAATCATGCAGAATCAGAAAATGTTAGAACCGGAAGACATCAGAAACCAACTAGATACTCATATCTGAAAAGTAATTGCCTCAACATCTTCTCCAAATAGACATTTAGTAGCTTTTACTAAGCTAAAAATGCAACTGAAAGAGAACCTTCTTTTAGTAAGGAATAAAGAAAAAGAAAAAACTATGTTGAAAAAGAAACCTTTATATTCTAATGATGAATTCTTTCTACTTTTTGAAAACTTGGTTTGGATATTTTTATTTGTATCCATCCCACCTTAATTTTTTAAACAATTCTACCCTATAATATTGGTTTTTCCCTCTGGGGTCAAGCAAGTGATCTAATTCTTTTCTCATGTGAAATCACCTCAAATACTTATCCCCTCTCCCACCATGATCTTCTCTTTTCTAAATTAAACATTTCCAACTCTCAGTGTAAAGTTATCTCATCCTGGTAACCGTCATGTTGAATGGACTACAGTTTATTAATATCATTCCTGAAATAGGGAATCCAGAACAAAGCACAATATTCCAAAAGGTATAAAATTAGGGTAGATTATAACTTTATTACTGCCTCCTGAGTTCTGAGACACAATGCCTCTCTTAATAAAACATCTCAATATTACTATCTCAATAATGCATTTACCAAAGGCCTATGACACATAATAAGGGCTTAACATATGCTTATTGATTTGACATTTGCAAATTTTAAACTTTTTAGAGATAACAAGTCATAGTGGATGAAAATCTGGTCTCAAAACCCTGGAGATCTGTATTCAAGTACAACTTCTAAGATGAATAATCATGGGCAAGTTCCATAAAAGCTCTTTGCTAGAGGAAAGTTCTTAAGGCTTTAATATAAGTTGCAAAGTAAGTACTTATTTGCATTAATAAAAGGAGTTTCCTCATCCCAGTTGTTCCTCTATAATTGAAATCTCAAGTCTGTTCCCTATCCTCACAATGCCTTAAGTTCTATTAGAAATTGTTTTATGTCCCCTTTATGTTTAAATACTTAAAATTTTGTTATCTTGTTTCTGGAAGTATATCATTTACTCCTTGAAAACAGGGACCACATATGTTAAGTCCACAAATAGTAGTTGAATTTGATTCAATACAAAAAGTGTTTATTTAAATTCAAAAAGCAAAAGTGACTACAGTCTGCTGACTTATGTTGGACTATGGATACAGAGCAAATTAAAAAGAGTCCCTGACCTCAAGACATTTCAATTGTACTGGAAAGAAACATGATTACTAAAAATAACATGTATAGAACATAATTTTAGAAGTAATTAATAAGACTAAGGGACTCAGCCAAATTGTCTTTAAACAGGTAGCCTTTGAGTTAAACCCCAAAGGGAGTTAAAATTTATCAGAACTAGATATGAGGATGGAGAGAAGGGAGTTGGAGGCAGCTTAGAGAGGAGATAGAATATCATGGAGGAGAAACAGCAGGTAATCTAGTTTGGGTAGAATATAGAAATCCTATGTAATCAAGTTGGATAAGCTAAATCCACATTATGAAGGGCTTTAAATACCAAAGGAGTTTATAATTTTCTCTGGGAGGAATAAAGAACCACTAAATCAGTAGTTCTGAACTTATGTGTCATAGACCCTTTTGACACTCGAGTAAAACCTTAAGAGCATTTCATAGAATCATGTTTTTAAATGCATAAAAAATAGAGAGAGCCAGAAAGGAAACCAATTTTATTGAAAGAAAGAATAGTTAATAACAGAAGTGGTATTGATTTCACTGAGAGAGAACGTGAAAAAGTGATGAGAATCTGGGACACAGCCCCAAGGATAACAACAAAAACATTTATACTCACAGTTCCTGCTTTACTTCAGTGAATCTTTCTGCAGACCTCTATGGAAGAGAGAGGGAGGTAGGAAGGACCACTGTGGAGGGAGGGGGTGATTACATGTTTCAAAGACACCTGGGGACCAGGGATAAAAAAACAAAAGCAGGAAGAGGAACACACTGCTGGACATGGATACTGACAGAATATAGGCCAGAGAGGAAAGACACAGGGTACCCAAGAGCAGACTTATAGAAGACAGACATGCTGAGTCAGACTCAGGGGTGGGGGGGTGGGAGGAAAAAAAGTCCCTTCTGTCTGAGCTGGAGGCAAGCCCCAGGGAAATAGTGGTGACATTCTCTCCCAAAGTCCCTTCTTCTCCTTTGACTTAAAGATTTTTTAGAGGTTTTTTTTGGAGGTGGGGGTTGGAGAGGAAGCCTTTGGAACACTAAGCCAAGAAGCATCAGTGAAGAGAGAGAGAGAAGAGAAGGGAAGG
>NW_025353433.1:0-7840 GCF_016433145.1 Gracilinanus agilis
GCATAAATATATATATATATATATATATATATGATAAAGAAGAGAAGTGTGTGTGATCAGCACCAAAGCTACATAATTTTCAAAAAATCATACTTGACTTTCCATTTCTCTTCTATTTCTTTTGCCCAGACATCTTTCACAGATTCATATTCTTTCTTTCATCTTAAACACAACATAATGATTCACTGTCCAAATTTAGAGTTCAGTAAACTAAATTTAGAGTTTATGATTAATCATTCTATGAATTTGCCTTCTCTATCATTCATATATTTTTCTTCTCTCCATTATACCTAAAATAGGATATATTTCTAAATCAATATCTGTATGTATTTTTGTTTTGTGAGTAGTATAATCTCCTTTGGCCTGCTGACATGAAAATTAAGATAAAGTGTTACTCCTCTCAATGACTTCCTGCATATTTATATTGATTTATTTTAATTAAGTGATTTAAGTTCAACAACCTTTTTTTTCCCTCCTTAATCTTTCCCTGAGTAATTTCTTATTTTGCCTTTCCTATCTCTTTTTAAGCTCATTAAAACAAAACAATACTTCCAGGCTCTCTACCTTCTCAAAATCCTTCTATGATGATTGCCACTAGTGTTCAGAGAATATACTTGTATCAACCTCTTCTTGAATAACGACTACATTTAATATATGTTACTCAGCTCCTCTCTTCTCATCTGAAAGACTGAGATGCCCTTTATTTCATTAAAATCATTTTTTTACTTTTATGATTATATTTCTTAGTTTAAGTATTTTATAATATGTAATAAATACAAATATAAGGGGGAAGAGACCATCTTTTTTGGCTCTCCTCTTCTGTCATATGACTTGATAAACTTTCTTTTATCAGAATCATAATGAAAATGGACATAAAAAGAGCAAAGATCCTTGATAGTTATCTGTAATATGTTTAAAATAAAAGCTTACATTTAACAGTAATATAAAAGGCAACACCATGAGAAAATGGGGTAAAGAGCTTTTGGATTAATAAATAAGAAAAATAGTCATAGTTCTACACTAGTTTTCATGAAAATTGAAGTGAACTATGCATAAGCATCAATATGTGAGTAAAATAAGTGGATGATTTAACAAAGGAGAAGCATTGTCACCTCACAAAATGAAAAGTAGTAGGTAGCTTGAGTTTTGTATCAATGTTAAGGAATCCACATTAATGAGTTGACTTTCTACCTTTCCAATCTTTTTAAGTATTACATTATGATTCAGTACCACTGACTTACTGATTCTTCATCTCTACTGAAATAGCTCCTATCTCTCAGGTCTCAACTAAAATTACAACTTCTACAAAAATTTAAAGGATCCTCCTCAGCGATAGTGCCTTCATTTGATTTATGATTTAGCTCTTCTAAGAATTCTTTTGATTTAAAAAAAAATTTATTGATTAAGAAAATTTTTCCATGTTTTGTATTCTTTCCCTTCCCTCCCCCCCCTTCCATAGCCAACATGCAATTCCACTGGGTTATACATGTGTCATTAATCAAGACCTATTTCCATATTGTTGATATTTGCACTAGGGTGATCCTTTAGAATCCACTTCAACAATCATATTCCCATCAACCCATGTGATCAAGCAATTGATTTTCTTCTGTGTTTCTGCTCCCACAGTTCTTTCTCTCTAGATGTGGATGGTATTCATTCTCATAGGTCCCTAAGAAATGTCTTGGAGCATTGCATTACTACTAGTAGAAAAGTCCATTACATTTTATTGTGCCACAGTATATCAGTCTCTGTGTAAAATGTTCTCCTGGTTCTATTCCTCTCACTCTACATCACTTCCTGGAGGTAGTTCCAGTTCACCTGGAATTCCTCCAGTTCATTATTCCTTTGAGAAAAATAGTATTTCATCACCAGCAGATACCATAATTTGTTTAGCCATTTTCCAATTGAAGGGCATCCCCTCATTTTCCAATTTTTTGCCACCACAAAGAGCATGGCTATAAATAGTTTTGTAAAAGTATTTTCCTTCTTATCTCTTTGGGGTATAAACCCAGCAGTGGTATGACTGGATCAAAGTCTTTTAAAGTTCTAAATTGCCTTCCAGAATGATTGGATCCCAGCTTTTGGGACAAAAATCCACTATTTGACAAAAAATGCTGGAAAAAAATTGAAAAACAATACGGGAAAGATTGGGTTTAGATCAACACCTCACACTATACACCAAGATAAACTCAGAATGGGTGAATGACTTGAATATAAAGAAGGAATCCATAACTAAATTAGGTGAACATGGAATAATATACCTGTCATATCTTTGGGAAAGGAAAGATTTCAAGACCAAACAAGAGTTAGAAAATAATACAAATGTAATATAAATAATTTTGATAAAAAGCTTTTGTACAAACAAATCCAATGCAACCAAAATTAGAAGGAAAGCAACAAATTGGGGAAAAAATCTTTATACATAAACCTCTGACAAAGGTTTAATTACTCAAATTTATAAGAATTCTTTTTATACCTAGGTCCAATTCTTATTTTTCTTTGAGAAATTTTTATATCTTGATCTTTCTTATCCCCATAGTAGCTTTTAGGTTCAAGATCTATTTGTGTTATTTGTTCTTTCAACAATCATTTTTCTTCATTTGGAACTTTATGTTAATATTGTCTTCTTCTCTGTGCATAGAGGTAGAGAGGGTTTGTTTCAAACTTTAGATTTTTTTTTACAAGTGTTTTAAGAGATAGTACTGATGTTGCAGAAATATTCAATGCTTTTTAGGTAATGTGATCACCTCTGATTTCAGATCTAATACTGCTAGTATTTTTGTTATCACAACTTACCCTTACCACTGGCATTTTACTCACATGGGCTCCTGGTCAATGTTAGAGACTTCTCCTTCCTCTCCCTTGTGTTCTTTGGGCTGTAAGGGTTTCTCACTCTGACATCTCATTGGCTTTGCCACTCTAGAATTCAATTTGAGGCATTACTTTTAAATTATTTGGTGGAGAATGTTGGAATAATTCAGGTGAATGCTTCTCTTTACCACCCTCCTGACTTTATTTATTTATTTATTTAAAAGGATTTTTTCCATATTTACATGATTTATTTTCTTTCCCTCTCCTCTTTCTTCCCCCTTTCCCAGAGCCAACAAGCAATTCCACTGGGTTGTATAAAGGTTGTCACTTGATCCCTATTTCCATATTTTTCATTTTTGCTATATACTGATTTTTTAAAGCCAAAACACCAAATCACATACCCATATATACATGTGAGAAGTGATGTCATATATTTTGTTTTTCTATTTCTACTCTCATAGTTCTTTATCTCAATGTGAACAGCATTCTTTTTACATAAGTCCTTTAGGAGTGTCCTGACTTGTTGCATTGCTACTAGAAGCAAAGTCCATTACTTTGGATTTTTCAACAATATTTTACTTTCTGTGTACAAAATTTTTCTGGTTCTGCTCATTTCACTATGCTTCAGTTCACTAAAGTTCTCCAAGTTTATATGGAAATCCTCCAGATCATCAATCCTTACATCATAATTGTATTCCATCACCATCATATGCCACAATTTGTTCAGCCATTCCTCAATTAAGGGATACCCCATCATTTTCCAATTCTTTGCCACCACAAAGAACATGGCTATAAATATTTTTGTACAAATGTTTCCTCATTATCTCTTTGGGGTACAAACCCAATAGTGGTATGACTGGATCAAAGGGCATGCCACCTTTTAAAGCCCTTTGCCCATAATTACAAATTCCCTTCCAGAATGACTAGATTAATTCAGAACTCCACCAGTAATGCATTAGTGTCCCCATTTTGCCATATCCCCTCCAACATTTATTATTTTTCCTTTACTGTCAGATTGGCCAATCTGCTAGGTATGAGATGGTACCTCAGAGTTGTTTTGATTTGCATTTCTCTAATTATGGAGATTTAGAACACTTTTTCATTTTCTTATTGAGAGTTTTGATTTATCTGAAAACTGCCTATTGATGTCCTTTGACCATTTGTCAATTGAGGAATGGCTTGATTTTTTGTATAATTGACTCAGCTCCTTATTAATTAAAGAAACGAGACCTTTGTCAGAGGTTTTGGTTATAATTTTTTCCAATTTGTTTCTTCTTTTCTAATTTTTGTTGCATTGATTTTTTTTGTACAGAAAATTTTTAATTTAATAAACTCAAAATAATTAATTTTACATTTTGTAGTATTCTCTCCCAACCTCTGCCTATGAGCAATTCTTCTGTCTACTATGATAATGAAAAGTATTTTTAAGAGTTACTTTTTCCAGATAGAAATAGAATCAATTTGACCTTATTGAAGCCAGTTTTTTTCCTCTTTCTTATTTACTTTTTTATGGTTTTCTTGAATTTTGTATTTGGACATCAAAATTTCCATTTACTTCTGGTTATTTTCTTTAGGAATGCTTGGAAATCTTCTATTTTATTAAATGCCCATACTTTCCCTTGAATGTGTATAGTCAGTTTTGAAGGTGATTGTAGGTTGTAGATCTAGTTCTCTTGCCTTCCTGATCATCATGTTTCAATCTTTGTGGTAATTTAGTGTAGAAGCTGCCAGATCCTCTCTAATCCTGACTGGTGCTCCTTGACATTTGAGTTGTTTCTTTCTGACAATTTGTAGTATTTTTTCCTTGTTGTAGAAACTCTTGAATTTTATTATTACCTCCCTGTGAGTTGTCTTTTGAATATTTAATGTAGGGGGTTATATGTGGATTCTTTTAATGTCTACTTTGCCTTCTTGTTCAAGAATATCAGGGAAGTTTTCTTGGATAATTTCTTGTACTATAATGTCAAGGCATTTATTTTTTCAATAATTCTCAACTTGTTTCTCCTGGAACAATTTTCCAGGTCATTTGTCTTTTCAATGAGGTATTTCATATTTCCTTCTATTTCTTCATTCTTTTGATTTAGTTGTATTAATTTTTACTGTCTAATTAGATCATTGTCTTTTACTTGCCCAATTCTAGTTTTTTAAGACAGATTTTTAGCTATGATCGTTTGATTTTTTTTTCTCAGTTTGGTCTGTCCTGCTTTTCCAGCAGGACAATTCTGATCTCCAATTTGCTTATTACTTCATTTTATTTCTGTGCCTCTTTTTCCTTTTAGGCAATTTTGACTTTTAAAGCTGTTATTTTCTTGTATTATTTTCACTTCTTTTTCTCACTTTTTTCCCATTTTTTCTATCTTTTTTACTTTGTTCTTGAACTCCTTCTTGACTTCCTAAAAAGTTTGTGACCAATTTCATTTTTTTTTTGGAACGTTTACATGTGTTTGTTTGCTTGTCAATCTCTGCTGTTGCTTCTGTATTTTGCTCTTTTTCTCCATTGAAATTATCCAGGGTCAAAAGCTTTCTTTTGTGTTATTGGAAATTTTGGGCCTCTGAACTACACTTCCCAAAAGCCCACTGGCTTCCTGTTGTTACATGATAATGTAGACAAGGGGATAAAATTGAGGGTTTTGGCATGGCTAGCTCTTTACTTCCTATGGCAGCTTGGTGGAGTGGGCTGTTTGAACAGGTATATTAGCCATGGTACATGGGTTTATTTTATTACTTACTTATTCCTTTACTTCTAGTAATTTTTAATAAATCTCATAAAATATAATATTTTAAGTATTATTTTATATTCATTTTAATTGTTACAATGATGGCAACCACTGAAGTTGGAGAAAGAGTTCTCAATTTTTTAAGATACATTTTGCAAAGCCACATTTCTCCTGTCATGGACTTAACCCCTCCCCCAACTCAAGAACACCAAGAGAACTCCAAACTCTCGTTGGAGCTGCTGCCCTGCTCCTGCTGGGTTTTATTTTCCCATTTTTTCCTGGCCACCCTGCCTGTCTGGCTACTTTAGTTTGAGTGAGTTATCAGGGGCTCTTGCTTGAAAATGGAAAAAAACACTTCTCTTAATGATCCTTTCTGCTGCTGATCCAGACTATTGCTGCTAACTCCAAGCCACCTTCTTCTGCCACTTCTGTTCCTGATCCTGCTGATCCTGCTGCTGCTGTTGCTGTGAGATTTCTGTTTCTATTAAAGATTGTTGCTGCCATGTCTTTAGAACACAAACTAGGAGGTTTTAAGAACTGAGTGAAGTATTAATCCCTCCACCCCACCCCACCCCCACATGAGTTTTCGAGCCTACTCTAGCTGCTTTTCTAGTCCCTACCCCAGGTAGGCTTCCATGCTGTGCATGTGGGGGAGGGGACTGAGATAGCATGTGGGCCCGAGATTTTGAAAGAAGGTTATTCTTTCAAACAGGACATAGAATGGCAAGCAAGGCTCACTCTATGAAAGAGCAGAGCATTGCCTATTTCAAACAGCTCCCACTTTTAGGATGTTTTTCTTCCTACCGTTCCTGAGTGCACTGCTCTTTGTGATTAGCTTTAATGATCCTGAGATTCAGGAGAGAGGTTCATCTCCCTATCCACCCTGGCCATTTGGGTCTGTCCAGCAATTTTATGAGATTTATCTACACTATGCCCAGTAGGTGTATGGAGACCTTCACAGCTCCAACAAAAGGAACATAAATCGATAGGGAAGAAACTTTAAAGAGTCTGGATGTGGATTTTAAGCCTTTTCAGTCTCCATTGTTTTATCTAAGTCTCTGTTTCTGATTGCTTGCTTTAACATTTAATTTTGTTGCTTTCTTTTAAGTTCATATATTAATCTGATCAATACCTTTCTGTTACACTGAATCATTTTAAGGTGTGTGTTTTTGGCTATTAGATAAATTCAGTTACATGATTTTATTTGTACCTCCCCTAGGGTACTAGAGCAAATATCATTGTAAAAGTTCCTAATCAATGTACACAAATCCTTTCACGAGATCACATTTTGCCTTAACAGCTTTTTATTCTATTTTGACAATTGTATAAAAGCTTTGGAAATTTTAGTGACTTAAGAATTTAAAGTAATTTTAAAGAGTCTTCAGGAGAGATTTTTAGATATCTAGTAGCATCCCTGCCTCTGAGCTGTTTGTAAGAAAAGATAAGGGTGCATATGTAGTTGAAGAGAAGCGCAATGGCACTATTTTATTTCCCCACTACCTCATTGGTTAAAAATGTAATGGATGAGACATCTGAAGTGATTTTTCACTATTGAGTCCTCAGCTCCATGTGAAATGGGTGGGACATATTGGAGACAGGTCATTAAACTATTACAGTCTCATACCAGAGGGAGCAAGGTGCGCAAGAGGCTTGGTTACCCTTATAATAGGTTATAATCTCATCTGGGACATGCAAAGGATTTTATCCTGTAGATTCAAAATTGGGTTTTATATTTGTAACTCTTTAACTTATTCTACCATTCCACCAGAATGATCTAAATTCTTGGTGACATTTTAGACCCAAAAAGGTTTTTTATCAGAAGTTCATCAACTTTGTTTTTTTTTTCCTGGGCTCCTCTGCCTCATTTTGGATGATGGCAGTAATAGATTTTGTTAAAAAAAATCTCAGCCAAGGTTGAAAGATTTGCTATACCTGAAAAAAAATTTGTGATAAGTAGTCATCTGTTCATAGATTTTTAAAATATCACACAGCAAGTGGCTATATTGAAACTCATGTGAATCCTGTATAATAACGGGTTTGTTTGCTATTGTCATTAACTAGGCTATTGTGAATTTTGAGAATTTGGTACTTTCTTTGAATGTGCATTACCTACTATATTACTGTTTTTATAAATCTGTTATTTTGTGAAAATCATTTGTACTCACACAGTGGATCATGGTCAACTTTAAAAAGGAAATGAATCTCATTTTTGGAGAGAAACCTTTGTATTCTACCTCTCCTTGGCTGACACAGTGTGTCACTGATTGTAAGATATATGTTTTTGATTTTTAAAACATTATTTATTATTTTTT
>NW_025353434.1:0-4599 GCF_016433145.1 Gracilinanus agilis
TTAAGGTAAAATTTCTATCAACTCTCCCAGGATTCCTCTTACATCAAGTACTTAATAGGTGCTTAATAAATGTTTTGTGAATTAAAATAAATTAGACAAAATAAAAATTGGTGAGTCATTTGGAGAAGATTTGGGTAAAGCATGGTAGATGAATCTAAAAGGAATATTAGTATGCAGCGAATATGAGAAACAGTGGAGAGTACTAGAGATTTAATTAGAGAAACAGTGAAAGATTTAAATGAACTGAGGCAAAGGAAAATAAATATAAGAGGAGATTAAAGACATTGTGTAAAAGTACTAGGCAACTGGGTATTTTGGTAGATGATGTGTTGGATTTCTAGTCAAGAAAACCTCAATTCAAATCTTGCTTCAGTCATTTACTAGTTGTTTGATTCTAGAAATACTTTATGCTTTCCGAGTTTCTGTTTTCCCATCATTTAAAAAGAAGTAATTATAGCAGCTACTCCACAGGTTTACTGTGCATACAATCAAATAGTATTTCTAAATACACTTTAAAATGCTTTTAAATGTTCACTATTAGAAATTAAACAATACAGCAATGAAAGGAAGATAAAAAACTATATAATTATATTGACCAATCATAGACTTGGAGAGAAAATAATTAAAGTTTGAGTCTCAAATCTGATACTGATGCATTTATAGTTAGGCATTTTATCACTTGGTTTACTTTTTTGCTTCTTCATATAAAAAATAAATTGTTTTGCACAATGCACTATCTCATTAGATTTTGAAAAGGAAACATAATAGATCACAACCATTTTTGAGGGAAAATGTTATATAAACAAAAGGTAAGCATTATAAATTTGATGCAATGTTGGCAAGGATAAATAGGAAGTTTCTCTAGCTAATAATTATGTATCTTCCAAGAAAAAAAAATCATTGACTATTATCAAAAGGCATAGTCTGAATTAAGGTTTGAGATCTATTAATATTCAAGATCACAATGATCTCTAGAATTTTTTACAAGTGATTCCTCTATTTCTTTAGATGAATTTGGATTTCCCTAAATAAAGTGTTAATGCTGTATTTACTGATCAATTACTTTTAATGAAAACAAATAGCATATTTACTTGGAGTAATTATAAACACAGTGCTAAGAAATCTAAATTGAGTTACTCATTTCTTTATCATTTCCCTACTGGCAAAAATAATTAGATTTTGTTTCTAATTTCTAAGCATGCTTTGAATAAATTATTGATTTGGCTAGAAATGCTAATATTAAATATTTTGAAATACCCTTCTTTGTATGCTCAGAGCTTAACATAGAGCATGGCACATGAGAGGTGAGTAAAAATGCTAGTAAACTGATTTGCTGTAAAAAGTTCTAGGTGGATTGAAAATAAGGAAAAGAATACATTAAATCAATAACATTTTTTACTTTTATAAACTTTCATTTGACTATATTGCTAATTTATCAATTAATTTATAGAAATTAATGAATTTGACAAACATTTATTGCATTTCTACCCTATGCAAAACACTGCATTAGAAACTAAGAGAAATATTAAGATGAATTAGGCAAAGTATCTCTACCAAGAAGTTTATAAAGCAAGAGTTCTTATTATAAATTTTATTTAGAAACAACATAGTAGATTGAATAGGCTGGTAGATTAAGAATCATGAAGGCAGACCAGAGAGTGGTGGAATGAATATGGTAGAATAAAGGGACCATTATAGCCAAGATCTCCCAAAATCTCCTTCCAAACAACTTTAAAATAATGTCCCAAATATAATTGTGGAGTAGACTATAAAAGGTCAGGGTGAGATTTTAGGTTTTTTTTAGACCAACACAATTTAGGAAATTGGAAGATGAAGTCTATGACAGTTGGGTGATACCTGTAAAGGACAGCTAGCATTGGCAGCACTAGCTGTGAGCCTTGGAAGGCATCGGGATACCAGCAAACTTGGTGGTTTCAGGAGTTTTTAACTCAAAGACAACCAGGCAACTCAAAAACCAATCAGAAAGAGTTTAGAAGGGACCTTTATGCTAGCAATGCATTGTAGGTCCAGTCATTATTTGACAACTCAATTGCCTATACCTAGTTTCAGGTCAGGTTTCCATAGTGAAGGGGAAAGCATTTTGTCAACAAGGGAAGAGCTTCCTGGATCACAATTACAGGGAATAGGGGAGCACGAATGCAGGCGACCATCCTGGGTTGTTATTCATTCTTTGTTTTTGAACAGGACCAATGATTGCAGAAGCTTTTACCTTTACTTGTGTTTAAATTAAATTTAAGCAAGGTATAATTGCACAACGCTGTCGGCCTCACTCTTTTCCAGAATTGTTAAAGTGCAGTGCAGTGGCAAGGCAAAAGTTAGGAGGAATGCCAATGGTCTGGGATGTTATGGATGACCTTCTTGTCTTTAATGTCTAACTAAGCTCTAAGCTCACCTCAGGATCTATTTCACCTGTCTTGAGAGACCTTAGACCAAATTGTTCTCATCTGTTCTTTCCACAGTGGGAAATATTAATACATTTAAGTTAGAAATTCCCCTAACTTACCATGGGTTTAGAGCCCATTGGCTCCTTTCAATCTGGTTTAGCCCATCTGCCAAAATAGTTTTATAAAGGTGTGGCTGCTGCAAACGGTATATCTTCTTGGAGTTACAGATGAAAGTTGTATGAAATGAGGAGGGAGAGTTCCAAAAAGGTCTCAGAAAGTCTTCATACCAGATACTAGCCTTTCTTAAAAATCCCATATATATCACCCTCATGGAAAAATGAGCAAACATCAACAAAAATAGTTATTTTGATGAAAGGTACGATCAACACCAAATCTAGAAGAAAACAGTGACATGAAAATAACTACAAGCAAAATAAAACTTCTAAGGAAAATGTGAATTGGACCCAAATAAATTTCAATGTTAAGTACACAGCTTAACTAAATCCTGATAGTGGATAAAGACAACAGCAATCATAAAGCAAGTTTTAAAAATTGGAGTAGAATTTGCTTTTCTTGGAATTTAGGTCAATAAGAAAGTTTTCAGATTCTATGACTAAGAGAATCAATTCTGTTTACCTTCATGTCTCTTAAGAATTATTGTTTGAGGGGATTAGTTAGAAAATTTTAAAAAATGCTTAGACCTTGTAGTAGAATTTATAAATTATTAGCTAACATACTTTGAGTATGTGGGTTTTGTTAATCAATGATTTGTATCAACTGTCAAATGCCTATTAAAACAACTCTGAACATCCACAAGATGTCTTTCATCACACACTGGATGTGATGAGCCCACTGACTACATTTATCCATGAATAAAGTCAGTTTTTAGCTTAATAAAATGACCCAGATATTTTTTTCTTATTTCTTACAAGTAATTTAGGACATTTTTTCATATGCTTATTGATAGCTTTGATTTCTTCATCTGAAAAAATTCTTGTTTAAATCCTTCATTTGTTAATTAGGAAGTGACTTTTATTCTTATAAATTTGACATTTCACTATAGACTTGAGAAATTAGACCTTTGTCAGAGAAATTTTTTGAAAAATTTTCCAGTTTTGTTTCCCTCCTAATCTTGGTTACATTGGTTTTGTTTGTATAAAACATTTTTAGGTTAATACAATCAAAATTATACATTTTATATCTTGTGATGCTCTCTATCTCTAGTGTGATCATAAATTCTTCCCTTCTCCATAGATCTGGAGGTAAATTAATCTATGTTCCCCTATTTTACTTATTGTATCACTTTTTATATGTAAATTATCCTGTTTTGTTTTTTACTTCAGCTTTGTGTAGGGTAAAAGATATTGATTTATACCTATTTTCTGCCATACTGTTTTCTCATTTCCCCAGCAGTTTTGTGAAATACTGAGTTCTTATACCAAAAGGTGGGGTCTTTGGGCTTATCAAACACTATGTTGCTAAGGTCATTTACCCCTGTATACTGTATATCTAATCTATTCCATTCATCTACCATTATATTTCTTAGCCAATCCCAGACTTTTTTGATTATTATTAATTTATAGTACAGTTTGAGATCTGATACTGCTAGGCTACCTTTCTTCACATTTTTTTCATTAATTCCCTTGATATTCTTGACTTTTTGTTCTTCCAGATGAATTTTGTTAGTATGTTTTCTAGCTTTATAAAATAATATTTTGGTAGTTTTATATGACATTGAATAAGTAAATTAATATGGACAGAATCATCATTTTTACTATATTAGGTAGGCCTTTACATGAGCTATTAATATTTTCCCAAATGTTTAGATATAACTTTATTTACATCACAATTGTTTTGTAATTCTGTTCATTAAATTCCTGTGTTTGTCTTAGCAAGTATATTCTTAGGTATTTTGCATTTTCTAGGTTTATTGTAAATAGAATTTCTCTTTCTATCTCTTGCTGCTCAACTGTTTTGGTAATATAAGGAAATTCTAATGATTTATGTTGATTTATTTTATATACCACAACTTGAGTAAATTTATTATTTCAACTAGTTTTTAGTTGATTTTCTAGGATTCTCTAAATTTACCAACATGTCATCTGCAAAGAGTGATAGTTTAGTTTTCTCATTGTTTCTCCTTTAATTCCTTCAATTTCTTTTCACACACCCCCATATATATATATATATATAT
>NW_025353435.1:0-6417 GCF_016433145.1 Gracilinanus agilis
CTGGTTTTAGCTTTTGACTTACACATGAATTTGATGTCAGGGAGGCAGAATTGTACAAAGCCATCAGCCTCACTCTCTTTTCCACAGTCATCAAAGTCCAGTAGCAAGACAAAGTCAGAACAACTGGTAATGGCTCAAGATGCCCTGGTGTCCTTGAGTTCTGACAAAGCTCTAAGCTTTATTTGCTTATTTATTTGCATAAGTGCTGGTGACATGCATGTACTGTAGCCACATATGTCTGTCAGCAAAGCTTTGTGATTATGTTTCTTTAGTTGCGCATACTCTTATGATTACCTCTGTCCTGTTATTATGTAGACCTACTAATTTTCCATTTTTTGTCATTTATAATCCATATCCTATGAACATATACCTGATGAGTGCCTGGGATATGTGCCACATGAAACAGACTTCTCATTGCACAAGCAGGCTAGCAAATTGTTTAGCGAATTGTGCCGTATCTATGTGCTATGGAAAGAGACTTTCTCTTCCCATAATCCTTCAGTTTCTCCTTCCAACTGGGAAAAATAAAAATGCTTCCCGCCATCCCTGTGGCCCACAAGAAGCTACATTTACCAGCTTTCATTCAGCCTACTTCCTATCTGATCAGTCATGGAACCCAAAGTCCACAAACCTTGGCAAACCCCCACATTCAGTAGTACCTTTTGCGATCCAGTTTGCAGCTCAATGGAAAAACCTGAAATTACACTTGTCCCTGCCTCATTTTTTTTTTCTAGAATCTCCATCCCACCGTGGGAGGATCAAAGCCCAGCTATGTTGCCCTGACCTTCTAGAGTCTCTTCCAGGGTAAAGCAAGGAGCCAAAAAAAGATGACACAACACACAGAAGGAACCACAGCATCTGCCTCTCGGAAACTGTTCTCCTTTATTAAAGTTAAACAAATATAGGGCTGTGAAATATTTATGAACTGATAAAATATTGATGCCCTGGAGCCCGGATCGCCTGTTTTGTTTTGGGTGTTTTTTTAAAGTACTCTTAATTTACTCAACCACAAGCATTAAGGAAACATTTATAGAGGAAATGAGAGTTTAGCGTTACACTTTTGCCACCCCAAAATCAAATCCCCCGTTTCCCTTTGTACTGAAAATATCGGGCTGTTATCTTCCATTGAATATCTATCTCTAAAGCTATGTGCGACCCTTTGCAAAATGGTGGAGCAGTTAAAGTGAGTCTTCAGTACCTCGTGCCTCAGCCTTCTTATTATTCTAGATCACTGATGGGCAAACTACAGCCCACAGGCCAGATGCGGCCCCCTGAAATGTTCTATCCAGCCTGGCAACATTATTCCTAATCTGACAAGTACGAGTAGGATACAATTCAATGAAACTATAAAGAGTTGCCTTAGAAACAGACTGACAGATGAGCATTGCCTTTCCTTTGGCCCCCTCTTTAAAAAGTTTGCCCATCACTGGTCTAGACGATAACCTTTCCCTAATGACTCCTTTATCAGATAGTCAGAACCCTCAGGCTCTTTCTCCTGCCCTACTTCCATCTCCAACTCCACCTCTATGAAAACTTACTCTCTGACCCCTCCTATATACATTAAGGGGGGAGGGGGCTTAGGGCAAAATTATACTTCTCTTAAATCTTATCCTCTCTCTATCCTTTTCCCATTATAGGGTTAAAGGACTTAGAGACTTACAGCTTGGATTCTTGACCTTTGGCAGTCTTCTCTCATTAAATTGAAAACACAAGACATCTTTTGCCTCTTTTTTTTATCTCCAGCACTTAGTATCATGCTGATACATAATAGGTGCTTAATAAATGTTTTGGGGGGGTTGTATAGGGGACAACTCCAGTGTGAGGGGCTGCCAAGCCCTTTTCAGGACTTTTTCCCTCCCTCGGTGTCCACCTGCCACGTAGCTCTTCCCTGTGGCTCCAAGAAGTTATACTACATGCAATGGTTTACCATGCTTTGTTAAACCATCTCAACAGATAAGCTAAACCAGGATGAGGGTAACCAACGGGTTTGAAATGTGTTGGAAGGCTAGGGGGGTGTCTACCCCAAGTACCTGAAGACTTCCCTCAGCTCAGGGGGCAAATGAGAACAATTTGTCCCAACAATGATGATGATGGCTGAAGCAGGCGATGTGGAGCACTTAGAGCTTGGTTGGAGATGAAAGATGCCGCGGTCATCTGCTGCATCCCGAGCCATCGCCAGTTGTCTCGACTTTTGTCTTGCCCCTGGACTTTGATGACTCTGAAAGATAGGGTAAGAATGACAGTGTTGTGCAGCTCTGCCTCACTTAAATCCAATTTATGTGCAAGTCAAAAGGCATCATCCACAATGACATTTGGGTCCTCTTCAAGTTCAAAGGACAACAACCAACCAACCCTTGATTGATTGCTTGGTAAAGCCTTCAGGTCCTTTCTCATAATAACAAGCTACGTAATATTACAAAGGAAACCAGTTATGTTGACATTGAATGTGTCATCCAAAGAAACCTAGGACCAAGCCACGTCTGGGAACCCGAACCTAGAAAAGATGTGAGCATTCACTCATCTCGGCTCTACCAATGAACCCTGAGACCCTGACAAGTCAAGGAGTATTTATTAGGGATCTACTACGAGAATCCGATTTGAGATGCAGCTTGGAAATAGGGAAAGACTTACCTTGAGCTTTGAAATAGGAAGAGAAAGCCCATGTGTTGGTCTCTCTTAGACAACTGCTCTGAACAAACCAGGCTCAAAAGAACAGTGATAGCATGCCTGACCCGGTGGGTGGCCTCTGGGAAGAAATAGGTCTACATATTATTCTAGAACAAGATGTAAAGTAGCCAAGTTTCTCTAAAAGGACGGGGAAAACCAGAACAACCAATTTTGTCAAGTCAAAAAGCATTTATTAAGTCCTTACTCTGTGGCAAGTATACACCACGGATCAGGTTCTAGCATAGTTCTGGGAATACAAATACAAGGGGAAAAAATAAACCCTGCCCTCAAGGATCTTACATGCTAATGGGCAAAGACAATCAATAAGAAGGAGCTCAAAAGGAGAAGGGGGAAGGTGATGAAAGGACTGGCCAGGACTCTATCCTAAAAGGGAGGCTCTAGAAGAAAAACTGATCAATCAGAAGAAGGGCCCACTGGGCCAGAGGAATCTTCTAGGGTGAAAATGTCGTAAGGACAGGGTGGGGAAGACATGTGAGACCTTTCAGTTATTCAGACACTGATGTATTTTGTGTGTGTGTGAAAAGCGTAAAACAATATAGAGCGACAGCCAGAACAGAGAAGAGGGTTGCAATTGAGTTAGGATTTCCACTGCAACTTTCAGGATAGACTAGGAGGCCACTTCATTAAGTGCATTAAGACCTGACATCCTGCCAGCTTTGAAGAGATTATTTTCCAGAGGTCAAGAGTAGATGTTTAAGGGGCTTCAAAAGTCCTGCCATCATTTGAAATTACTTCATTTTCCTAGGATCAGGGGTAGAGTTTCAAAGGGCCACACAGCAATTGAGAAGCTGCTAGATTCCAGATTTCCTTCATTCCCGTGGATCAAACTCTTGGCCCAGAATGAAGACCTCATTCCTGCTACCTAAAGGAGCAAAAAGGCCAAAGAGCCATTTCATGAGAGCCTTTTAACCTCCAAAGGTCCCATGGCCCTTTCCCCTCACAGTCTGGTTTTCTTATCAATGCCTTCAGTGAAGGAGTTACCTTCTTCCATTCTTGAATGCAGCAAAGATCATGACCAGAGCTATCTTGGGAACTTTTTTTTATTTGTTTATTTATTTTAAACCCTTAACTTCTATGTATTGGCTCCTAGGTGGAAGAGTGGTAAGGGTGGGCAATGGGGGTCAAGTGACTTGCCCAGGGTCACACAGCTGGGAAGTGTCTGAGGCCGGATTTGAACCCAGGACCTCCCATCTCTAGGCCTGACTCTCCATCCTCTGAGCCACCCAGCTGTCCCCTATCTTGGGAACTTTTGAAGATGCCAACAGCTCTGGTTACTCAACCAGGGGAAAAATATTCTTGCTGACCACATTGCAGGGCAACCAGAAATCATTTCCAAAATTCTCCATGCTCCAGTCTGCATGATTCTCCCAGAAGCAGCTCTCTAGAATCAGACATCTTCTCCATGGGTGCCGATGCCAGCTTAGCAAACTGATGGGATGGACACCTGCTTCAGACATCCGTAGGGTTTCCATAGAGTGATAATAACAAAAACAGCAGCAATAATGATAACAATAAGGAAAGCTGGTGTTTAAGTAGCCCTTGAAGGTTTTCAAAGGGTTTTATTTGTTATCTCCTAGATATAGAGGCCTAGGACCTTCTCCTCAGCAAGCAGCCCAAACAAGCCTGGGGCTCATTGGCTTTGAGAAAAGACATCAAAAAAGAAAAGAGGATTCAAGTCAATGGTTAAAAAAGGAAGAGTGGCACTTAGGCCTCCAGCTCCTCTCCAAATGCAAGCAAAACCAGAACTATAACTTCTCCCTTCTCTCTGTCATTGTAAACCCTTTTGAGTTCCCTTGAAGTGGAAACTGAAGCATGATTTGGGCATATTCCACAGGGAGGAGAGGAAAGAAATTAGAAACACACGTACCCATCTACAGAAGGAAGGAGTGGGTGGGTGACTGTGTGTTGGGAAGGGGAGAGGTCCTGACAGCTCTGAAATTATGCAACTAAAGACAAAAAAGGGGGAAGCGAGGGTCATTAAGAAGAAGACAGTCTAAAACACAAGAATCACACACACTTCCAGTGCCTCCAAATCAGATGTACATACAAATATTTATTTAAATATAAAATCTGTATATTTAACAAATATTTGACAAAATAACTAAGAATACAATAAAGCATAGATAATGTCCATGTTTGGTTTTCTAAGTCAATCCCTGCAGATCCTCCTGTATAGTCCTCGTTCTTTTTGAGTTTGACACCACTGGTCTAAGCCAGTGAATGATCCAGTGCATGGAGCCTCCTCCCTTAGCAATCTGGGTTAAAGCTATGAATTGATCTTGATCAGCTGATCAAGAAGCACTTCTGGGGGCACTTAGGTAGCACAGTAGATAGAACACCAGGCCTGGAGTCTGGAGGACCTGACTTCCAACACTTCCTAGCTGTGTGATCCTGGGCAAGTCACTTAACCCAGATTGCCTAACTTTGCCACTCCTTTGTCTTAGAAATGATGCTAAGATAGAAGGGAGGGAATAAAAAAAAGAAGCAGCATTTTCTTAAGTGTCTTCTCTGCATCAGGCCTGTGCTAGGAACTAGGGATAAAATAGCCCCTGCCCTCAGGGAGCTTCTTTCAGCCTAAGTCAAACCCAAGACTAAAGGATGGAGCTCTGACCTAGGAATTTCAGGTATAAGTCAAAGGATAGATGAGATTTGCACAATGGTTACTATGTGGTTGTTGTTGCTGTAGGGCCTTCTTTTTACTAGAGACAGTCTGACTTCAAGTAAAACTATCCTGGCTTGAATATTTACTAGCTGGGAGACTTGACCCCTTTGCCTAGCCCTTACCATTCTTTGGCTTTGGAACCAATGCCTAGCAAAAGTTCTAAAACAGAAGTTAAGAGCTGTTTGGTTCTTTTAATAAAAATAAAAAGGCCAGCCTCTCTAATAGAGAAAATCACCACATGAGACCCAGAAAAGCCAGGAGGGGATTTTCCTAAGGGCTCTAGGGCAGGTCATTTGGAGGAGCCTATTGGATAGAGAGTGCTGGCACTGGGGTCAGGAAGATGTATCTTCCTGGGTACAAATCTGGCTTCAGACCTTTACTACTTGTGTGATCTTGGGCAAGTCACTTCACCCTGTTTGCCTCATTTCCTCATCTGTAAAATGATCTGGAGAAGGGCATGGAAAGCCACTCCAGAGTCTTTGCCAAGAAAACTCCATATGGGATCGCCAAAAATTAGACATGACTAAAAAGATTGAACAACAACAAAATTTGTCTCTAAGATACCTATTTAGGGCCTCCAAGAGATGGTGACCTGGAAAAAAGTCCCAGAGACCCTGAGAACATTATAACCTTTCTCATTCCTTGTTCCCCATGTGCCAAATGGGAATAATGATAGCACCTACTCTAAGGGTTATTGTGAGGATCCAAAAAATGAGAGCGGGGCAGAGACATTGGGAGAAAAAAATAGAGCCTTCCAGGTAGGGTTGGGATCTAGTCCTGCCTCTGATATATCCTGGCTGTATGACCTTGGACCAATCCCCTTCTCAGTGCCCCAAGCAAGCCTATAAGGGTTGCAGAGGAGGTATTGATCTATTTTGGTAAGTAAATTCCTCTGAGGGGGCAATGGATTGAGAGCCAGGCCTAGAGACAGGAGATCCTAGGTTCAAATCTGGCCTCAGACATTTCCCAGCTGTGTGACCCTGGGCAAGTCACTTGACCCCATTGCCTAGCCCTTACCACTCTTCTGCCTTGGAGCCAATATACAGTATTGACTCCAAGATGGAAGG